>NC_079457.1:49539029-49669029 GCF_903798145.1 Danio aesculapii
TTTTGCAAGTTATCTAGAGTTAAACAGTTGTAAATGGGCTTATTTCCGTCAATATATCTAATATTAGTAATGTATTCTGGTTCAAATAGACAGTTCAGGGCCAACTCTTCATTTCCATCAGTCTCAGTACACAATGTGACTACAGAAGAAGCTTTAAATGGGAAAATTATCACAACTCTTTAGTCATTTTGAGCAAGATGCTAACGGTCTAATCTGATTCAATTATTTATGCTAAGCTAAGCTAAAAGTGCTTCCACCAGAACCGTAGATGGATTAAAAGTAAATAAATAAACTTCAACTGTTTAACTCTAGCAGAGTGAAGTGCTGCTTTAAATATATCATGTGGTATTTAAATAAAAACACAATGCCTACACAGAAGGTTCCTAACTCGACTTCTAGGCTATTCTCGCTGTATATATACTGTAATAGACACTCAGTGAAATGTGTGCTTGTTTTGCCTTTGTTTTTGTGACAGACTCTGTAGCGTCACACTGTTAAAACTACAAATTTCAGCTCATTTAGATGATCTAGTTGATTGTATTTCTCATTATATACAGCGCACATCCTTAGAGAAGTCAATAAATGAGTTTCTGTCAGTCAGTAGATTCCCCCTCATCAGTCTGTGTCCAGTCATTATAGATGGATTTGCATGGACATTTCCCCTCAGACATTTGGTTTGGTTTGTTTACATTAGGATATGTTTTATTTTGAGCTCATTGTTGATACTGCTGTGACAGTATGATTTGTAGAAGACAGTAAATGTCTGCACTAACTGTCCTTCGTGAGCTCTAACAGATCTGCTGTGTATTGAAAATGAGCGGCTGATGCTGTGTCAGACAGAAATGATGATTGCTCTTTCTTCTGAAGGATTCTGGATGATACTGGGATGAGTTAATAGCAGAACTTCACACTGTTAATCCTTAAAGAGGAGCTATTATGCAGAATTGACTTTTATAAGGGCAGTGTGTGAGTATCTCCAGCAGTCTCTAATGGTGAACAGTAATTAATTGTGTTTGTTCTAATCAGACTTGATGCTGAAACACTTTGATTGACATTCTCTCTTTGTACGTGTCATCAGAGGGGGAAAGCCCCGCCCACTAGTGCCCATCTCTCCATCTCATTAGCATAAACAGCAGCCCTGAGTGAGAAGCAGCCGTCTGTCCATTAGCCATTAGAGTGTTTGAGCTGCTGAAGATAATGTCAGCATAGACTAAGAGGATTATAGATGTGACGCACAGCCGTCTGTAGCTCCGCCCATCTCTGCAAATCTCATTTGCATTTAAAGCGACAGTCACCAAAACACCACAATTAGGATCAAAGCCTGAAAGGGTCAGTTTCAGAGAGCTGGAGAACATTATCTGTGTGCTATTCTCAGCTCAAACACACACACACACACACACACACACACACACACACACACACATACTTGTGAAAAGGGGCAGAATAGGTGCTCTTTAAATCAAATCTTCTAGAGATGGAGCCAACACAGTTTTAACTTCAGGATCAAAGCATTCCTGCTTTCCTCTCTCCCAAACTGTTCACTTCTGTCAGCCATTCAAGTGTTTGTGTGTCTTCAAAAGTCTATTCCTGGAAACATGATCATGGAGGTGTCAAACTAGTGCTGTATGATGCTAGAGGAATATGCAGTATTGTTGCTGAGTATTACGATAACTATACTCACAATATAACATTTCACCAAAGAACTTCTATTTTTAATGGCTAAATCATTTATTTATGCAGTGATATTAAAATAAGCAGGTTAATGATGTTCATCAGATTCTAATTCAGATTAAATAACTGCAAACATTAGTCATTAAAACACTGTAAACGAGTCTAAACCTGATATGCAGGTATTGTGACTCTGATTGGCTGTTTTCCTCTCTCATCTCTCTCATATTTACTTCTCGTTGACTCAATTAAAGGGTATTAAGTGTATATTTAGTTCCCATTGACTTTATTAAAGGCTAATAAGTGTATATTTAGTTCCCATTGACTTTATTAAGGGCTATTTAGAGTAAATTTAGTTCTCGTTGACTTTATTAAGGACTGTCAGGTGTATATTTAGTTCTCGTTGACTTTATTAAGGGCTGTCAGATGTATATTTAGTTCTCGTTGATTTTATTATGGGCTATTTAGAGTATATTTAGTTCTCGTTGACTTTATTAAGGGCTATTTAGAGTAAATTTAGTTCTCGTTGACTTTATTAAGGACTGTCAGGTGTATATTTAGTTCTCGTTGACTTTATTAAGCACTGTAAGATGTATATTTAGTTCTCGTTGACTTTATTAAGGGCTGTCAGGTGTTTATTTAGTTCTCGTTGACTTTATTAAGGGCTAGTAAAAGTATATTTAGTTCTCGTTGACTTTATTAAGGGCTGTCAGGTGTATATTTAGTTCTCGTTGACTGTATTAAGGGCTGTCAGGTGTTTATTTAGTTCTCGTTGACTGTATTAAGGAATGTCAGGTGTATATTTAGTTCTCGTTGACTTTATTAAGGACTGTCAGGTGTATATTTAGTTCTCGTTGACTTTATTAAGGGCTGTCAGATGTATATTTAGTTCTCGTTGATTTTATTATGGGCTATTTAGAGTATATTTAGTTCTCGTTGACTTTATTAAGGGCTATTTAGAGTAAATTTACACTGTAAAAAATCTTATGTGCTATTTACAAAAAAAAATTGTGGTAACACTATTGCACGTATTATTTTTAAGTAAATTTCAAGACTTGATTTTTTTTAGCAAAAACCACTTGAATGAATCATGTGAAAATTACTAAATGTTTTGAGTGATAAATGAAGATTTTAATATTATTAGCGGAATGTGCTTTTATAATTTAAGCTAATCCACCACCATTTACTCATATTTATTTTTTTTAACAAAAACACTTGAAAGAATCATGTGAAAATTACTAGTTTTTTTAAGTGATAGATGATGATTTTAATATTATTAGTGGAATGTGCTTTTATAATATATGCAAATAAATCACCTTTTACTCAAATTTATTAATGAAAATTACTCATTCATAAAATGTAAAATATTTAATGTATAATGAAATACATACACAATACATTTAGGCCAAATATCATTTTATTACATGTTACACTGATAACAAAATGGTACAATATGTTAAACAAATCTATATAAAATTTACAGCATTGTTAATCTCTGATAAAAGTTCCTTTATCCATGTCATGGAAAAAACTGACCTGTCAACTTTCCTTTGTAGGAATAGTCACATTTTAGACAATATTTGACAGAATTTGTGTATTGCAAACTTAATATTCATTTCTTTGTAAGTGATTTTAATTTGTGGAATATTTGTATTAATCCAGTTCAGCGATTCTAGATTTTCTAGGCTAGCCATGACTCACTTATCCTCCAAGACAATGCAGAAGTCCTCATGGTTGGTCATCCCTCTGACAGACAGCAATTCTCTGTGCATTCCCACACTGTAAAATAAACATTACGTTTATTATATTGAAATTATGCAGTTGTACATTTCAAATGTTTAAGGTTTACTAAAACACATTAAGGAAATATATTAATGAAATAAACCATTTCTTTTTATATCTGTGAACAGTAATGAACAGTAAAATGTTTGAGTAGATGTTGCTGACTGACACAAGTACACAAGTATTTTGACTTATAATGGACAGGGTGTTTAAATGTATACTAGTGTACAGACATTTATAAAAACAAACCATGTTTATACAAGGAATAGTGCATTTAACAGTGTAGTGCTTGAGCTATATATTTTTTTGTAAGCATGCAAAAATATAAAATGCAGTTTTCGGAAGATCATAAATATCTGAAACAGTTTGAGACACTTACATTTCTCTCCTGGATGAGCTCTTCCTCTTATTCATACAGATAAACCAGCAACAGAGGACGACATCTCTCGATTCATCCCTGATTTAATGTGAGGTCTGATGCAAAAAAGTGTAGAAATTAGTAATAATAATAATAATAATACACAAATAACATTATTAAAAATACCTGATGTATGGCACCCATTCTCTTTATCAAAATCTGCCTCAATAAACTGCTCCTCTTTAGTGGGAAAACTCTGCAAACGTTTTCTTCATTAAACTGAAAAATGAAGCAAACAAATATTAGTATTTATGTACAGTATTATATATAAACAGTTCATTACATTACATCAGCAATGCTGTAAAAGGATCCTTATGAAATGGAAAAGCACTAGCTGTACATAAACCCCATTGAATAGCTAGCTAACTTAGCTTAGCTTAGATTTACCACTTAACAAGCTCACTGTTGTTCGTCTGCTTAACTGTTGCCTGATCGTTGCTATTAAATATTACGATGCAAATAATTTGTTCAACTTCATTATATAATTCAGAATGAACATTGAAGCAAATCAATTTCAAATAGGAATGGGTGGTTAAAAATACCCGTGTAGCCCTATATACATCATATGGCAAAAACTAAGCTCCTGAACAAGTTTGAACAGCATGTGTCTTTCCTGAAAGAGCTTAGGCTACTTAAGACAATAAAATGATAAACTGTTAATGCTTACCTCTTAACATGCTCGCTGTTGATCTGCTCCTTCAAAATGTCGTCTGATCACTGCCGTTGTTGAGATTCAAATGCAAACATCTCAATCAAATCCACATAATTGAGTGAATTTTCTTAAAATAAACGTGAAGCCATCTTTCCTCAATTTTATTAGCTTAACTGGTTTCTCAAATTAAGCTTAATAATTGCACTAGTTTGCTTAAAAAAATAAGTAAAATTAAAATCTTAGTTATATTAGCGAAATCTTCTTAATATTTTATAATAAATCCAGAATATCAATTTTTTAAAGAAAATATGCTCATTGTTTTTAATGACCACATTAATTTTTTTAATGAAAATTACAAGCCTCAAGATTCATTTTTTACAGTGTAGTTCTCGTTGACTTTATTAAGGAATGTCAGGTGTATAGTTCTTGTTGACTTTATTAAGGAATGTCAGGTGTATATTTAGTTCTCGTTGACTGTATTAAGGGCTGTCAGGTGTTCATTTAGTTCTCGTTGACTTTATTAAGGACTGTCAGGTGTATATTTAGTTCTCGTTGACTTTATTAAGGACTGTCAGTAGTATATTTAGTTCTCGTTGACTTTATTAAGGGCTGTCAGATGTATATTTAGTTCTCGTTGATTTTATTATGGGCTATTTAGAGTATATTTAGTTCTCGTTGACTTTATTAAGGGCTATTTAGAGTAAATTTAGTTCTCGTTGACTTTATTAAGGACTGTCAGGTGTATATTTAGTTCTCGTTGACTTTATTAAGCACTGTAAGATGTATATTTAGTTCTCGTTGACTTTATTAAGGGCTGTCAGGTGTTTATTTAGTTCTCGTTGACTTTATTAAGGGCTAGTAAAAGTATATTTAGTTCTCGTTGACTTTATTAAGGGCTAGTAAAAGTATATTTAGTTCTCGTTGACTTTATTAAGGGCTGTCAGGTGTATATTTAGTTCTCGTTGACTGTATTAAGGGCTGTCAGGTGTTTATTTAGTTCTCGTTGACTTTATTAAGGGCTAGTAAAAGTATATTTAGTTCTCGTTGACTTTATTAAGGGCTTTCAGGTGTTTATTTAGTTCTCGTTGACTTTATTAAGGGCTAGTAAAAGTATATTTAGTTCTCGTTGACTTTATTAAGGGCTGTCAGGTGTATATTTAGTTCTCGTTGACTGTATTAAGGAATGTCAGGTGTATATTTAGTTCTCGTTGACTTTATTAAGGACTGTCAGGTGTATATTTAGTTCTCGTTGACTTTATTAAGGGCTGTCAGATGTATATTTAGTTCTCGTTGATTTTATTATGGGCTATTTAGAGTATATTTAGTTCTCGTTGACTTTATTAAGGGCTATTTAGAGTAAATTTAGTTCTCGTTGACTTTATTAAGGAATGTCAGGTGTATATTTAGTTCTTGTTGACTTTATTAAGGAATGTCAGGTGTATATTTAGTTCTCGTTGACTGTATTAAGGACTGTCAGTAGTATATTTAGTTCTCGTTGACTTTATTAAGGACTGTCAGGTGTATATTTAGTTCTCGTTGACTTTATTAAGGACTGTCAGGTGTATATTTAGTTCTCGTTGACTTTATTAAGGACTGTCAGGTGTATATTTAGTTCTCGTTGACTTTATTAAGGACTGTCAGGTGTATATTTAGTTCTCGTTGACTTTATTAAGGGGTGTCAGATGTTTATTTAGTTCTCGTTGACTTTATTAAGGACTGTCAGTAGTATATTTAGTTCTTGTTGACTTTATTAAGGACTGTCAGTAGTATATTTAGTTCTCGTTGACTTTATTAAGGACTGTCAGGTGTATATTTAGTTCTCGTTGACTTTATTAAGGACTGTCAGTAGTATATTTAGTTCTCGTTGACTTTATTAAGGATTGTCAGGTGTATATTAAGTTCTCGTTGACTTTATTAAGGACTGTCAGGTGTATATTTAGTTCTCGTTGACTTGATTAAGGACTGTCAGATGTTTATTTAGTTCTCGTTGACTTTATTAAGGGCTAGTAAAAGTATATTTAGTTCTCGTTGACTTTATTTAGGGCTAGTAAAAGTATATTTAGTTCTCGTTGACTTTATTTAGGGCTAGTAAAAGTATATTTAGTTCTCGTTGACTTTATTTAGGGCTAGTAAAAGTATATTTAGTTCTCGTTGACTTTATTTAGGGCTAGTAAAAGTATATTTAGTTCTCGTTGACTTTATTTAGGGCTAGTAAAAGTATATTTAGTTCTCGTTGACTTTATTTAGGGCTAGTAAAAGTATATTTAGTTCTCGTTGACTTTATTAAAGGCCTCCAGTGAACAAAAGTTGGTTTTCTCCTTGCAGAAACAAAGACATTCTCTTGTTATCCCATGGAGACATCGGCCGCCACAAAGAGTAAGACACGTCCATCTCTGCTGCTCCTCTATGCTTCACTGCGGTCTGCGGGGTGTCTTTCCTCATAACAGTAGTTTAGTAGAGTTATTGTTGACTTAACTGTGCTTTTTATAAAGGGACAGTTCACCCATAAATGAAAAATTCTGTCATCATTTACTCTCTTTTCTTGTTTCAAACCTTAATGAATTTTTTTCTTCTCTAAAACAGATATTTTGAAGAATGTTGGAAACCTGGAAACATTGACTTCCATAGTAGAAAAAACAAATCCTATGAATGTCAATGGTTACAGGTTTTCAGCTTTATAAAAGTAATTTATTATAAATAGTGCCGTCTAAAGAAAGTTAATTGCTTAATTTGTAAAAGAAAATTTGAAATTAAAATAAGAAAATTAGAAAATTACTATAGTAATCAATTCTTTAATTACTACTATTGACCAAAAAAGAAAACTAGGTAATGGCTTCAAATTGTGTAAAGCATGATAGGGTATGTAGTATGATATGATTTGTAATTTACAGCACTACTGTTTATTCATTTACAACAATTCACTGTAATTGTTTTAAGAATAAATAAGTATGATAAATGTTGTAAAGTTGCCCAGATTGTTTATTATTAACATTTTATAAGTCTTACCATAGTTCTGAGTAAAAAAGACCATAATTAAGTCATCGTGAAAATTTCTTACAAGCATTAACATTCTTCCAAGTATCTTGTTTTCTTATGTTCCTCAGTACAGATTCAGGTTTGGAATAACCTCAGACTGAGTAAATCATGACTTTATTTTAGTGATCTATCTATATCTGTCAGCCTCTAGAAGTGTAGTTTTGTCAGTGTCTCCAGCTGATCTCTCTGGGCCAGCTTTTCTTGGCGGTGGTGGCAGATCTCAGCTCTATTTTTCTGTCTAGCGCTCTGTTTTTGACCTCGCTTCTTTTGAAAAGCTATTGCTTGGCAGCACTGCTTTTACTTCAAATGAACTTGTTTTACCAGCTCATTTCATATTTATCTCAGCTCTGTGCCATAAACTGCATTGATTAAATAAGTAAAATTGTTCACTTATATCTATAGAGTGAGTATGTGGTCATTTATTACCCCATTAAAAAAACTAGAATCAGAAGGTCCATTATTGACCATATTTGGAATGGTCCTGGGTACATTTTTAATCTGTATATCCAGCATTTTGCATTCTGACAAGCTCTAAAGCATAGCTGGTGTAGTCATTGCCTGGTAACACACAGAAAACAAACTTTTCGGCTGGATTTGACTTTGCTGCATCTCTTGTTTTCATATTAAGAGTCCCACATTTAGAGTAAATTTAAGGCTGCGTGTCCACCAGAGCATTTTTGCACTGCTGAAATGTGAGAGAATTTGCATTTTAACAGCGCATTGTATTTTTCAGTCGATTCTCGCTGTAGCGTTACAAGTTAAAAGTCTTTAGCAGATTATTTGTTGACAGTTGTGTAGTATTGTCCCGCCCCTCCTCCACTGTGATTAGTCTGCTACCTGAAACAGTGACTCTATGAGTGCTGCTTTTTCCAACTTGCAGTGCCTTAAAAATGCAGAACGATAACAGTAAAATGCCTCGGTACTCTGCAGCCTTAAAGAAAACAAAAAAACGGCACTACTAATGACAACAATAGAAAACTGAAAAACGGTGGTCACACACCCTACTATAATCTTTGATCAACTTAAAAATAAGGAATGAAAATAATCATTGGTATAATCTCAAAAGCCATAATATACCCCTAGAATAAGAAGGTCCATTATTGACCATATTTGGAATGGTCAGAAATACATTTTTAATCTGTATATCCGGCATTTTGCACTCTAAAGCTGCTCTAAACTGTAGATGGTGTAGTCGCTGCTTAGTAATGCATACAAAACAAACATTTCGACTGGCTTTACCTTTGCTGCGTCTCTCGTTTTCACAATAAAAGTCCCACATATAGAGTAAATTTAAGGCTGCATGTCTTAAATGCAAGGAATTCTCACTGTAGTGTTAAAAGTCTTTAGCAGATTATTTGTTGACACGCAGTCTTATATAAACTTTGAGAAACTTAATGATAAGGAAGAATAATCATCGTTATCTCAAAATGCAGTCTGGTCCCTGATGTCCCTTATTCAACATATCAGTCTGTGTTTTGGATGTTTTTGATGATCACACAGCTTCTCATCAGTTCTGGATGATGTAAAATGTGACCTAAAACACATGCAAATCTTGATAACGTGCTAATAAATAGGGCCGTAAGCAATGCAACAGTCCTGTTGGTTTTACACACACAGTATTTACATTAGTAGACAATGGTGTTTGAGGGTCACAGTATGGCCATTTCCATAAACCAAACACTTCTTATTCACTATCTCTATGTATACTCAGATTTTCTTGATATCAGGCGCACTGACACAGCTTTATTTCTTTTTAAATGCCATTGTCTGCACATTATGTAACTCCGCCGCTGTTTGGAAGAATTACCAGCTGCTTCCACACATCAGTAGATTCATCAAAATGCTAAGGACGAGGATCTTAATCTGGCAGACTCCTGTTTTTGAAGTTCTTCAAGATTGCATTAATGAATTCCCACACTGAAATGATGACCCGGACTGCGCTGATGTTACGTAACCCATGTCTTTTGAGTTACTGCAGCATTCTGTCAATCAGTGAAGGACGTCATGATCAATGAACGCTGACTCCAGTGAGATCCAAGCAAACAGCATCTCGTTAGACTTTTCCAACTTCCCCAAACGTCCTGCTTGACTAAATCGCATTGATATAAGCAGATGCAAGCCATATCGTCTGCTTTTACCCTTACGGTGTCTTGTAGTCAGCACGTTGGGCTAGTGATTGATGAAGGTGGATACTTGAAATGACACCCTGGACATGTTGTTCTCCTGTTCCTCTGCATGTTTTTCCAGTTTCTCAGTATGTCTCGGTGTTTCTGTCTTGGGTATCTGGATGTGGATTGTCCTCCGCAGGTTATCTATGACTATATTAGAGCTGGGGTCCTACATTATTGTTTTTTTTAGGAAATACGCTCATTTTACAAGCTCACCTAGAGTAAAACAGTGGAGTTTTACCATTTTTGAGTCCATTTAGACGATTTCAAGGTTTGGCAGGAGCACTTTTAGCATACCTTAGCTTAGCATAGATCATTGAGGTGGATTCGACCATTAGCATCTTGCTTTAAGGATTCAAAAATGATAGATTTTAAGTGAGATTGCGCAGTATTGTTATCTGGCTGGGAAGTATTTTCAAGTACTGCCTAATATCATTACGGCAGTCATGGTACAACAGCAAATTTTAACATTATGAGAGATGCTAATGGTCTAATCCGATGCAATAATTTATGCTAAGCTAAGCTAAAATGATTCCCGATTGTCTAAGTAAATTAAAAATGGTAAAACTCGACTGTTTGCTTCTAGGGGAGTTACAAGAAGAGCTGCTTTCTGAAAGTGGAGTGTTCCTTTAAGTGCATGATCCTCATAACCTTGGCATGATAGATGGTGTTTTCTCAGCCGGAATTGCCTGTGCATTAATTCTTCGTCTGCTCTGCTGGGAAATCATGAATATAAAGTGTTAACATAAATAACATGTCTCCCCCCCAACATTGCACCATGGGTTGTGTCTTCATGGGGTATGTTGATTTGTCTCTTACAGATTGAGAAGATCATGACTCTGATTGGTGCTGGCATTGACTTCTCCAAAGACCAGGACTGCTCAGGTATGTGATCGTTTTTATTTTCTTTATCATCATTCAGGCAAAGGACAAAGCTAGTTTATTTCATAATAAAGTGTTAAAATACATAAATAAGACTAGTAATGATCTTAAACAACCTAAACTCAAGTGATTAGTCAACAACGTCCACAAGCATGGTATTTTGATCTTGTATGAACTGATGTAAGGGTCTGCTATAAAGCAGATTGACCAGTCGAGTGCTGTAGTGCACACTTGTAATTCCTCACAGGCAGCGTTGCCAAGTCTGCGCTTTTCCCACAGAACTGTAATAAAACCGAGACTCTCTGAATCGGTGGATTTTCTTTCGGACACAACATTAATGCAGGGGGTCCCCTCTGGAATGACTGAGATGCATATGGGTTAGTTTTATGAAGACCTGGCAACCCTGCTTATGAGGCCGTGCAATAGGCAAAGACTTATCAGAGCAAAACCCAATGCACATTTTATTTGTGACTTATTATTGTAATTATTAGATGTCATTTAGACACAGAGATTCTTTAGTGGTTATTAGGAGACTTGGACAAAGTTTTAACGTCACAACATTACAAAGCAGACTGTCTTTAATTGAGAGGGAGGAGTGTTTGTTATAATAGCTGCTCATTGTAGACAGAGATCATGTGTCTTTGCATTTGCATCGGCTCCCCTATGAAATAAGACCTGACTGAACAGTCCAGCAGGGAAACACAGTAGCCTCTTGATGATGGCCAAGGCCAGGTCCAGATGAGTTATATTAGCGAGCAGAGGATATGGTGTTGGCTGGCCCTTTAAAAGGAGAAGGAGAAATCCCAGGATGCCTCTGAAGGACGAGGGGACACTTGAGAGTTAAATCAATGTATGCAGAGACGCCTGGTGATCCCGCATTGGTGATGCGTGACCTTGTTCTGTATGGGGGCAGCTTATTGACCCTTCTCTGGAATTAACCAAACTACAGCAATCCAGACTGTCACGCTTGCTGTAACCCGTTTCTGCAAATCCGGACGAGGAAACTGCTGTTCTCAAGTTTAGGCCTGGATAAAGGCACCGTTCATCCTAAACTCTGTAAACACTGTTTGTTTCTGCAAGGAGTCTTTGTGTTCCAACTGGGTTCACTGGCCCGTATATGTGCAAGGCCTAGCTAGAGGGACCAGTCCTTCCTCTGTCCTTTAATCACATGGCACTGCTTCTGACCTCATTTCCTGTTTCCTGCGGGCATCCTACTTGGACTTGACTCATGCTCTTGCTTTTTAGCTTTATTAGTGGTGCTCTCTAAAGCCAGCATTTATTACTTGTGTTCATACTTGATATTAAGGTCTTATAGCTCAAGTATTGGACATCGAAGTGCAGGTCATGCTAAGGACATGCATGATACAACAAACTATGAGCAAGTGTTCGATTGTCATTGCTAGAATGCAGATATTCGGTCAATAAATAAAATAAATCTAGGAACCAGAGTAGCATTGTTGATGTTTTCACTTTTGACTACTCCAAGTCTAGTGTAAGGGTGTTCAATTCGGATCCTTTAGGGGCCACAGTCCTGCAGGGTTTAGTTTCAATCCTCCAACATACTCACCTGTTGGTTTCAAACAAGCCTGAAAGACTTAATTAGCTATAATGTGTGTGTTCAACTAAGTCTAAAGCTAAATTGTGCAGAGCTGTTGCTCTCCAAGCCCGAAGTTTGACACATGGCCTAATGTAGGAGTGCCCAGTCCTGTTCCTGGAGATCTACTTCCCTGCAGAGTTCACCTGCACACCTGTGTTTGATTACCAAGTGCTCCTTCAGCTCCTGCTTAGTTGGTTTGTGTTTGATCAGGGTTGGAGCTGAACTCTGCAGAAAGAATGACAGGGATACAGTCAGTCAGCACAGTTGTCTCTTTATACTAAACAGGCCTTGTTGAGCCAGATTGTCGTCCACTCTTTGTTTACCTTTAGGAGATCTGTAGGAATGTTCATGCACAATAATTCTGATCAGTCGAATAGCAGTTTAAGAAAATGCGTTCAATGACAATGGTGTGGATGTCGTCGGTTTCCTTAAACCAGACACCAGAGGCCCACTGCATGCACAGTCTAGATCAAACCCTAATCAAAACACCTGAAGAAGATCATCTAAATCTGTAATATTACTCTAAAGTAAAGCTTGAGTTAAGCTCTGCAAAGTATTCACCCTCCACTATTGAATTGGAAGAACCTTGGTGTAGATGATCAAGATGCGGTGTTGTAAAGTGAGTATTCAGGATATCCGCTTGGCACACTTCTTTATTTAAAGGCATTTGTTAAATCCACCTCATGGTATTTCATTTACAAGCTCCTTGCACCAGGACTGTAGATTGTCTGTTTTGTTTGTAAGTGTATATATAGGTGTTAAAATATTAACATGCATGAGTGTCAGGGGAATTACAAGAAGGAACTGCCCTGCAGCTTGGCAATAAACCCAGATAGACACCCTCCAGCCCAGGAGCTCCGCATATGCCTCTGTGTTTGTGCTTTGCTTTCAGAGTAAACCCTGTTTAGCTTTGCATATCATGTCTTTGGTTTCCTTTTGAATCGATTCCTCTAGAGGGATGGTGCTGATTGGGTCAGTGAATGGGACAATGGTTTGATTAGACAATGCACAGCAGGCCAGCAATTTCTTTAAGGGGAAAAGAGAGAAAGGCAGGGAGGGGAGGATACGGAGAGAGGGAGGGGAGCTGGAGAGAAAGGAGGAGACGGAGCATTAGCGCTGCAGAGCAGACTTGACAGCGTCCGGTTGAACAAGGAGACCGCACCTTCCTTACTGAAGGGATTACTGCTGCGTTTCTGACAACATCCATACTCGCACAGCAAAGTTCAAGTTTTCCATTCTGTGGAGCGTGTGTGGGGAGTCTGCAAACATCCCACTGACCTTGCTTTACTAATTCAGCACCGGCTGCGATGCCTTTTGGAGCTAGAGGGATATCAATATACTTGCAGCCTACTCTTAGGATTAACTGATGTGGAAGTGCAGCCGGACATCTACAGTATATGACTCTGGGATACTTTGAAAAGCAAGTCTTGTACTTTTGCGGTCGGGAGTCTCTGATTAAGTTCAATGACTCAGGCAGATGCAAGATCTCTTCGGATCATTGGTTTTCTGTTTACTTTTAATTCTGTTTGGATTAAATCAAATGCAAGTGTAGGTTTATTTATGAGGCATATAATTGCTGCTTATTCCATCAGCAGCTTCTGCATCTAATAGTAGTCTAATGCAGGATTATTTGTTGAGGATTCATTTATTTTGTTATCAATTTTTAGCTGTGAGAGATCTGTTTTGGTCCTTTTCCTACCAAACACCAGTGCTTAAATTAATGTACCTTTTGATCCTGAGAAGCACAGAGTGACTTTGTACAATGCAAGTCATGCAATCCTGCCTGGCTTTTAAGTAGCGCTATCGTGGAGATTGGATTAGAGGTTAATTTGCATGAGGATGAGAAGCGAAGAGTTTCCAGGCGTCCGCTAGAAGACTCCCATAGCAATTTTTAGTCACTCTTAGCAAGTCAGGAGATTGTTTATAAAGTAATAAGTGAGAGTCCCTCTGCATCAGTTTATAGGATCGGTTGATATTGCTTGAGCATAATAAGACTCGCATTGAAGACACAACCTGCTTGTCATTATTAGTGATAGAAGAATATATTTGTTCCAGAAGAATACCTCCACATGGACACCCAGGGAAGGAATTATAAGCTTTCATTCATTGAGTTTTTTTAGTTTTCCCAATCTTCTTTCCAGCTAAACAACCCAATCAATCAAAGCCCTCGAAGATGGATATACAACCTCTGCTTTTTCAGGAGCTACCCTGTCTAGGATTATAATAATACAGGCTTCATTACAATGGTGATTCTAGGCTTCATCATTTGTCACTTACTATATGGGATAAACAAACCTTCGGTTCAGAGGGTGATTTCTGGACTCAAGTTGAAACTTTGATAATTGCTGGTCTCAGGACACATGTTTGTTTATAGCAACTACTAAGACCTCTGAAGTACAATTTGGGACCCAATGTGGAGTCTAAATCTGTGATCAATCTCTTTCTTTGCTCCAAAGTTGGCAATATCGAACTTCATTGTTGTCAAGTGTGGTTTGCCCCTACTTTCGGAGCGACCACAACTCTGGACTGGGATCCTGTCGCCTTTGCCATCCTGGTGTTTTTGCTCTCGGCACTGCTGGCCGAGGATGATGTGGCAGTGCCATGTCTCCTCCTCAGAGTGCCGATGCTACCGTCTCAAGGGTTTCTCCCTCCTCAAACGCCTCCCTCTGTCCGCAGGTGGATCTGGGAGGCTTCTGGAGCAGCCGGTTGGGGATTGGCTGGAGCATATAGGCCTTCCGCAGTACGAGAGCAAACTACTGCTCAACGGATTCGATGACCTGCGCTACATGGTGAGTAACCTGTATTTTATGTATTGTACAAATAAAACTGTCTTAATTATGGTATGGGGCGGTTGAGGCCTATTTATTGGAACATATTAAAAACAAAATGGTCAGAATAAAGCTCTCTCTTACATTAATGCACTTTTATCAAGGGTAAACGAGCAACATTGTTATAAAACTCGGCAAAGTCTTATGGATTTTACATTATGTCATTATAAAACTGCTTGTGGTCGTCGGTCTTTTACATATTCAGGGGCTTTGCTATGGAATAAACTGTCTTTGGATAAGTATTACAGATGTGGTTAGATTTAGTTTAATACGTGCAAAAGGTGTGTGTATTATGGGGCAGTTGTGACCTGGGGTAGTTGTGGCCTAATGAGTAGGGTAATCGGTAATGGGTACTTGTAATCTAATAACCTTATAATCTAATTAGTAGGGAGTTGAATTTGTAATCAAATGGTTGCAGGTTCAATTCCTGTCAGGGCCAGGAACGTCATCCTGTTTGTGCGTGCAAAATGTGTGTGTATTATGCGGCAGTTGTTACCTGGGGTACAAGAGATACAAGTCCAACCTGGGGTACAGGTTATCAAGTACAGGTTGTACTTATACATGTGGTTCAAGTCCAACTCCATAATGGGTAGGGAATTGGACTTGTAATCAATAATGGATACTTGAAATCTAATGGACTTGGAATCTAATGGGTAGGGAGTTGAACTTATAATCGAAAGGTTGTAGGCTGGGACTAGGAATTGAACCTGCAAACTTTCGATTACCGGGACCAGCAATTGAACCTGTAACCCTTAGATTACAGAGACTATGAATTGAACCTGCA
The DNA here is from genome assembly GCF_903798145.1 of Danio aesculapii. Taxonomy (NCBI): domain Eukaryota; kingdom Metazoa; phylum Chordata; class Actinopteri; order Cypriniformes; family Danionidae; genus Danio; species Danio aesculapii. The sequence goes on from NC_079457.1 coordinate 49,554,845, forward strand.
AACTTGTGATTACAAGATAGGGAAAGGCTCCACTTTTGATTCCCAGCTCATGTACCCCTAAGTTACGCACCGAACCCTTAATTTCTCCCCTAAATGCGCTGGAAGCAGTAGCTGCCCACTGCTCCAGGTGTATGTTCAATGTGTGTGTTTGTGTGTGGGTGCGCTGTCACTCCTCTCTCAAAATGTGTGTGCATTTGCATGGGTTTAAAGTACAAATGTAGAGAGAGAAAATGTAAAAGTGTAATGAGACTTCTGTATGAAAATATTCTGTATTATGTGATAACCTGCATCTCAGTGGACTGGTGTCTTTCTGTTATCTTCCCTAAACACCTCTGCTTTCGTATGTTTTGCATGCAAGTTTTGACAGTCTGCTTGTCGTGGATCAAGGGTATCTTTTTGTGATGTTGCAGAGTAATAGCCTTCAGGATAAGAAGCACTCAGGGAAAGAGAAAGTTAGCCTGTTCACTGAATAAATAAGCATTAAGTGTTTACAAGTTTGCTGCTGTAGCAGAGTGGATCTGCAGCCAAGTGAACTTCTGTAACAGCAGCAGGACGGTCAGCATTATTTTTAAGCTGCGAGGTCAAATGAACAGTCAAAGTTCTTTGGTCTTAACACCATTTGCTATATCAAAAATAGGCATTTATTCAAGGCAGATGATTGGGTCTTTATCCAAGACCTAATCAATCAGTAACAACCCAATTAGGAAGTTGTTAGACGATTGAATTGTAAGTGGATCTTTGATTTGGGCTGAGCTCAATCACTTCCCATAAATACAGACTGTAGACGGCAGGAGCTTATGAAAACACCAGCCTCTGACAAAAAAAGATTTAGCCAAAGCTCATAATACATTAGCATGCAGTTTACAAAGTAAATCAAAAATAGCTGTACATACATTTCATTCATTCATTCATTCATTTTCCTTTGACTTTATTTATCACGAGTCGCAAACTCCACACAGAAACACCAACTGACACAGCCGAGACTCAAACCAGCGACCCTCTTGCTGTGAGGTCACAGTGCTAACCACTGAGCCTCCATGCCACCACATACATTTCCACCTAAAAAACAAAAAGCTTTGGCATGTCCTGGCCTGCATTAGGGCTGCATAATATATTGAAATGTTCAAATTATTACAAATTTGCATGTTAAAATGTACAAATTTCAATGGTTTTCAATGAATTAGTCATTTAAGTCAAACATATCTTTGTGTGCCTGCCACTATCACACCTGAAACTCAACGCACATCTCTGAAAACAAGCTGATCTGACATACTGCATGACCAAAATCCATGTTAAGACAGCAATAAGACACTCTATCCCCCTGATAGTTCTTAATGTTTCCCGGTTGATTAGTTTTGTTGTCCTCAAATTAGTTTCATTTATTTTTTGTTAGTTGGTATTGTAAAATGTCTGACTTGTTTTATGTGACAGCAACGCACGGCTGTTCAGTTTCAGAAGTTGTAGTGATAGTTTCTTAATAATGAAACATCAGTAGGTTATTGCGTGTCCCAAGAGCCAGTTTCTGTGCAAGAGGATCGGGTTGTCCTAATCCTAACCTTTGACCACCACCCATTCCACAAACCGGCCCTTATGGCTCCCCCTGCAGGTGGTGGGTCTGCAGAAGGATAGTCCCACGTCGCTCCTTCGGGCTGAGCCAAACCGGGTTCTGTGGGATAAAACCCGGTCACCAGGCACTCGCATACAAGCCCCAACCCCAGGCCTGGCTCCAGGGGGGTGCAGCGTCTAAAGTGCAGTCCTGTCACTGTGTAGTATAAGAATTGAGTAGTATTTTATTATAGCAATGTTAGAGTACATGACAGAAATCTAAAATCTCTGTTTTATTACAAGTGGACAGCTCAGTCTGAGTGAGAAGAGTTCATCTGAGGGATTTACCAAACTGCAAAACACAAACTAAACAGCTTAAGTGCACTCAGTAGTGCTTTAATGAACTCATTCACTCCTTCAAGCGGTCTTCAATGTAGGGAGCAGTGATTGAAGGTGTAGGGCGCGATTTGTGTGTAGAAGCGTAGGGTTTATTTACAGATATCATCGCCATCTACTGGTCTGGCATGCGTAATACAGTTGTGTATTTCCTTTTTCCACATTAAGTGTAGTAGCAATGCTTTCCAAAGGTGCAAGAAAGCAGACATCACTCAATGTCCTGCAAACACACCCCAGTTTACTCTTCGGATGAATATCCCGACTCTAAAGGCAAACACAAGCCATATCCAGTAGGAATTGATTGCTCTAAACAAACTCTTCACGATTTTAACTAGTGGTTGATGTAGGTTTGAGGGTTCATGTATTCAGACATGTGCAAGAAGACAGATTGAGAAGCCTGTGAGTGTCTATGAAGGAACCCTGATGTTGTATAAAGGCTTGTGTTGTTTTTACCATGTGTGGTAATGAGAATTGATGGTGATGCGGTTGAAAGCCTCAGCTGGCCGAGGAGACTGTGTGTGTGTGTGCGTGCGTGCGTGTGTGTGTTGTAAATCAGAGATACAGACGGGTCCCTGGTCGTCCTCTGTTCCATGCCGAGCGTCACCTCATTGCAGGAGTAATGAAGGTTTTATAGCCAAGCTGGTCAGCAAGAGGTGTGTGTGTGTGTGTGTGGGTGTGTGTGTGTGTGTACTTTATGCATCTGCAATCTCTGCAGCTCCTTCACAACACTGTTATAAATGTTCTTACGCAGATGGAATAATGCAGTATGAGGTTGCAGTACATTTAGCCATTAGAAATGACCACACAGAGTATGCACATGCTGCATTTGAGCTCATCATTCAATCTGTTTACATACTTGTGTACATATATACAGTCAGAATTATTAACCCTCCTGAATATCAAAATCATTCTGGATCCAGATTATCCCCAGATTATTCATTTTAACATTAATTAATGAATAAATCAGCAGCTTCTATTTGGCCCCCAAAGGTTTAGTGAGCTGTTTCTGAACCAACTTTCATTTTGTAAATTCTATTGATTATTTTATTTTATTTGAAGTATACCAGGGCCACGCGGTTAACACTCTGGCCTCACAGCAAGAAGGTCACTGGTTCGAGTCTCAGCTGGGTCAGTGTGTGTTCCTGTGTGGAGTTTGCATGTTCTCCCCGTGTTGGTGTGGGTTTCCTCCGGGTGCTCCGGTTTCCCCCACAGTCCAAACACATGCGCTATAGGGGAATTGATCAACTAAACTGGCCATAATATATGAGTGTATGTGAGTGAATGATAGTTTATGGGTGTTTCCCAGTACTAGGTTGCAGCTGGAAGGGTATCTGCTGTGTAAAACATATGCTGGATAAGTTGGCGGTTCATTCCACTGTGGAAACCCCTGATAAAAAAGGGACTAAGCTGAAGGAAACTGAATGAATGAATGATTGATTATGCCAGGGCTTTTACTCTTGCGCACACACACACACACACGCACACGCACACACACACACACACACACACACACACACACACACACAGCAGGTCAGTTTCTCTGCTGGGTTCATTTGTTAGTAGTGCTGATTGATATACGCAGGATTAATAAATGTAATCTGGACTCTCTTACATGCTTAACTCTGAGTGTGTGGGGTGAAAAATCAGTTCAGCTCAGATGTGTTTGTTTGCTGCTCTGTAATGATCACACTGTTGCCTCAGCACTTTCAGAAGCAGAACGCTCGGGTTCATCTGTGTAGATCTCTCATTTCCTCTAAAATAAGTGAAGGTCAGTATTTTACACTGAGCTGATTAGAAAGAGGCAGACGTCAACACATCGCTGTTTGAGATGCTCAGCGGGTTTAACATCTCGAGTGATACACAAGGGTGAAGAGGCTGGATGAGTGCTGTTACTGGCAGAATATCACATGGCTATCAGCCAATCAGATTCAAGAACCAGACAGAACTATTGTGTGTATACATGCATACATACATACATTCTTATACACTCTTATATATATTTAGTAGCACTTTATTTTCACAGCTAGTCTTTAATTGGCTCATTGCTGGCAATATTTATGAATATATTATAGAGAATGAAAAATCTCTCTGTTTCTTTTGATGTTGTGTAGTTCTCACTCGCAGTGCTTTAAAATGAAGTAGCACGGGGAAAAACAAGCACCAGACTGATGTTGTGTGAAATATTGGCTTATGCATTTTCCATCTCTATTTAATATATGTTCAAATATGAAAGCACTGCAGGACATTGATTCACACTGTGATGTTCAGCTCTGAGCCAGAAGTGCAGGATTTCTGATTCTCTAAGTGTTTAACACTGTGTTTCTGGCATCAGCCATCACTTGTGTCTATAAAGATTACAGATTTCTCTGTGGTCAGAAAGCATCTACTCTATTATGCAAAACTGAAGTTTACCTGTGTGTGTGTGTGTGTGTCAGCAGTGTGTGAGTATCTCCAGCAGTCTCTAATGGTGAACAGTAATTAATTGTGTTTGTTATAATCAGACTTGATGCAGAAACACTTTGATTGACATTCTCTCTTTGTACGTGTCATCAGAGGGGAAAAGCCCCGCCCACTAGTGCCCATCTCTCCATCTCATTAGCATAAACAGCAGCCCTGAGTGAGAAGCAGCCGTCTGTCCATTAGCCATTAGAGTGTTTGAGCTGCTGAAGATAATGTCAGCATAGACTAAGAGGATTATAGATGTGGAGTTTTAGATGAACAGAGACAGGAGCGACATAGACTGACAGAAGACTGAACACACACTCACACTGAAGCACACATGACCAGCACTGACAACACACACACTGCTGTTTTACAACTATCGCACAACCGTCTGTAGCTCCGCCCTCCCTTGAATCTCATTTGCATTTAAAGCGACAGTCACCAAAACACCTATCTGTGTGTCATTCTCACCTCAAACACACACACACACACACTCTAGAGACAGCATGACACAGTTTACATCTTGTATAAAGGGATACTATAGGTATTTTTCATTTAAATGAAGTGTGTTTTCTGCAGATCTCCGCTGAGGTTTCCGTCAGATTTCTGTGATCGCTCAAACTCTGCAGCTGGAATAGTTTTCTTGACTTCTCTTTATCAGTGGAGGATTTTCAGCTTTATGGTCTCTCCACTCATTAAATCAGAGGGTTATTCTCCAATGCCTTTGTGAGATTGGATAGTTTAATAAAAGCTTCATGTCTTTGGAGACTTTGTAAAGTCTTTGGAGCAGTGAGTGATATGAGCTTGTATTAGCACTGTTTGTTAAGGCACTATTTACCATCATTTACTCCTGCTCGGGGTTTAAACACCAAGGCCTGTAGGTTTGAGGGTTTCTTAGTTTGTTTTGTGGTTTGCTTTTGATAGTCTTGGTTTTTTTGCTTTTTTATTTTGTGTAATGTTTCAGGGCTCGACAATAAGGACTGCCCGATGGTCCGGGGCCAGTGTGCGAGATGCTTGGGACAGTAGACAGGATAGTTACAGGCCTGATCGGGCCAGTGCTGCCTTGTCATTAAGGTTTAATTAGTCAATTGCGAGCAAATAGGGTGCTTTCACACCTAGATGTGTGTTTTGGAAATCTCGTTTGCCCAGTTAGCATGGTTTGTTTGGCATGTATGAATCCTGCTATCACACTCAGATCTGTGCCAAATCAATCGGTCAGGGATCACCTGTATGAGGCTTTATTCTCTATATTTCCCCATTCCAAACTATACAAGTGACCCGTCTGCTGTATTCTAGAGTCTCTGAAATAATCTAGTTTTTCATTTTGGTTATTTTTCTTCATTGTCGGATTATTTAGCTTGTTTATGGGGAAAACTCATTTTTAAACTCCTCAAAATGATCATAACTTCATTTTGACTCATTATTTCTGAAAACAACTGAACATGTTTTACTTGTCTAGGAAATGCTTCTTGATTTAAGAGTTTTCAGGCATTTGGACTAGAAACAAGACTAAGGGCCCTATCATACACCTGGCACAATTCGATGCAAGGCGCGATGCAATAGTTGTTTGCTAGTTACAGCCCAGCGCAAGAGTTGTTTTAACGTTTTACGCCACCCTGTTTAAATAGCAAATGCATTTGCGCTCATATGTGCGCCCAGAGGCGTTCTGGTCTAAACAAGAAGGCGTGTTGAAGTGCATTGCCGGCACGTTGCTATTTTGAGGAACTTAAATAGAAGGTTCAAATAGATCAGATTAAAGCCGGTCTATAGTCCAGCGCAGAGCGCGTTAGTTATGCGCCTCGCTTAAACATTGCTTAATACACACAGGGTGTACAGCAATACTCAAATATCTTTACAAATGAAAAAGAATTAAAATATTAAGGATATATATAGGATATAATACGGATATAGAGCCTAAATGATATAAATGTAAAGGATTAAAATATTACAAAACATATTATATATATATATATATATATATATATATATATATATATATATATATATATATATATATATATATATATATATATTTCTAGCCTACATAAATATAAAAACCATACTTTCATGCCTTCTTCATCTCGGGGGGCTTTATCAGTTTATTCATAACAATATGCTTTTGTATAATGTGATTATTATCAGCAGTATTATTTATTATTCGCATATTTACATTTGTTTTATTAAAAACAAGCTTAGATTTGTCCACCTGTCAGGTTATAAACCATATGGAGCATAAGAACAGCATGTGTGTTTGGATATAACTCAGTGTTTTGACTATACTGACTACACTGCAAATACACCTCTAACTCATTAAGAGAATAAGCTCAACCCTGTTAGACCATGCGCCACGGCCCAAAGTGGATTTTTCTATCCTTAAAATAGCAAAGGTGGATTCAGACACGCCCTTAATGTGTTTGCACCCTGTGTTGTGCACTTTGCTCATGGATCCTCAAAATAGAGCCCTAAAACTCTGGGTAAGAACAGCATCGTTTGCTGTGCACATTCTGCCAATTGTACAAAGATAAACTGGAGATGCGTTGCACTGCGAGATCTGATTTCAGTCCATATCGGAGGCTGATAATGAGAAATGAAGAGTTAAGTGCACTGGAGAGAGATAAAGGACGCCGATTGATCCGCCTCAGTGTCTCTGCATTCAGCTGCCGTCACTTCAGTTTTCCTTCATCACAGAAGATCTGATGAGACTGAAAGAGCTTCTGATTTCTCCTGCTGTTTGAGCGAATGATGGCGGACGGAGACGTGAACATTAGAGCTGTGTTTCTCAACCACGTTCCTGGAGGAGTCTCCTTTATCTGTCACACCCACTACAGGTCTCTCAGTCTGCTAATGAGCTGCTGATATAAATCAGGCGTGTTTGGTTGAAGAGACTTGGAGCATGTGCATGGTGCATGTGCTGGTGCTCCTCCAGGAACATGGTTGAGAAACACTGCTCTAATGTTCACGTCTCCATCTGCCATCAGAATCAGTGTCTGATCTGGGGTCAGGAAATAAACAGAGCTCATTTGTGAGGATCACTGTTAAAGCTGTCTTCACTCGGTTTGTATTGAGTGTAAAGATTGTCTGAAGTGCTGCTTGAAGAGACCTAGTCTGAGTTTAAACACAGTAGTGTGTCAGCAGTGTGTGAATATATCCAGTGTAATATTATTTACAATATTAGTGGCTTAAACCACACTCAGCGTATTCCTCATCAAAAGCAATCTGACTTATTTGGACATGCAACTGTTGGACCAGGCTGTGAATAAAGCTAATAATATTGTAAAGGATGTCCAGTCTGCAAATAATACACTGTTTTTACAGTATACAACATGTTACGCCTATGGAGAGTCTATATAAGTAACAAAACCCAATGTGTGTACTTGTGTTTACATCCCAATGGGGACTTAAACCTGAATGCACACAGACTCGTGGGGACTGTAGGTGTTACTGTGAGGACCAGAATTAAGATCTCCATGAGGTAAACATGCTCATAAATCAGACAGAATGAAGTATTGTGAAGATGTAAAAGTGCAGATTGTTTGCTGTGAGGGTTGAGTTAAGGAGGACTAGAAAGAGACTATACCGTTTATATACTAGAAACAGCATTACGTCTATTAGAGTGCCTTCTGGGATATATGAACAAGTGTGTGTGTGTGTGTGTGTGTGTGTGTGTGTGTGTGTGTGTGTGTGTGTGTCTCTTCTATCGATCGCTCAGACGCTGCTGTATTAAATGTACTATGTTTAGAGTTTCTGGCATTGATCAATGAGGAAACATGAAACACACACACACACACACACACACACACACACACACACACACACACGCACACACACACACACACACACACACTGAGAGATGTGCGTCTCTGTCCTGCACTATACACACATTGTGTCCTTCATCATTACACATAAAGAGCTTCTGCATGTCTGTGGATGAACGTGGCTTTAGAGATTAACATTGATCTGTAAACTATTGCTGTTCTCTTTGGTGCTCTGCGCTACATTGAATTAAACATTGTGTTACTTCAGAGAAAAACACTTTAGAAAACCAGAGGAAATGGATATTGAACAGTGACTGATAAACCTTTATAGACAGATGTTGTGAGATTTTAAGTTATTAATTGTATAGTTAAAGTCTGAATTATTATTGATTTTTATATTTTCCCTTGATTTCTGTTTAACAAAAATCACATCTCTAATCATAACAGTGTTAATAACTCATCTCTAATCATAACAGTGTTAATAACTCATCTCTAATCATAACAGTGTTAATAACTCATCTCTGATCATAACAGTGTTAATAACTCATCTCTGATCATAACAGTGTTAATAACTCATCTCTAATCATAACAGTGTTAATAACTCATCTCTAATCATAACAGTGTTAATAACTCATCTCTAATCATAACAGTGTTAATAACTCATCTCTGATCATAACAGTGTTAATAACTCATCTCTGATCATAACAGTGTTAATAACTCATCTCTAATCATAACAGTGTTAATAACTCATCTCTAATAACTGATGTCTTTTCTCTTCATCATGATGACAGCACATAATATTAGACTAGATATTCTTCAAGACACTAGTATTCAGCTTAAAGTGACATTTAAAGGCTTCACTAGGGTAATTAGGGTAAAGTTAGGGTAATTAGGCAAGTCATTGTATAACAGTGGTTTATTCTGGAGACAATCCAACTCTAATATTGCTGAAGGGGGCTAATAATATTGAGCTTAAAATGGCTTTAAAACTATTAAAAACTGCTTTTATTCTAGCTGAAATAAAACAAATAAGACTTTCTCCAGAAGAACAAGCATTAGAGGAAATATCTATAATGTTTATAAGTCATTTTGACTTCAGCTGTATTGTAAATACTTTGGTTAAACCAATCTGTTCAGTCACGTCAATTCAAGTGTACACTAAACACTACAGTAAACACTACAACATACAAACAGCAGTGGATTAAGAACAGAAAGAACAGTAATGTGTATAAACATGATTAAAACATACACGTGCTGAACGTTTTCAGTAAATGTTAGTATGAATGTTCTGATGAATCAGGATTTATTCTGGTAAACATGTGTACACACACTTCCCACATAAATATGTGCATTTCCATGGTCAGTGAGTGAGACCGGTCCTGATGCTGTGTGTCTAATGGTTGTGTTTGTGTGTTTGTGAAGGGGAACGATGTAATGGAAGAGCAAGATCTGAGAGAAATCGGCATCACAGATCCTGGACATCGCAGAAAGATCCTCAGCGCCGCTCGCTCTTTACCCAAGGTCTGTGAACAACATGCTCTACACACACTAGAGTTTGAGTGATGCAAAACAAATCCGCATGGCAGTCTGAAACACTATGTTTTCATATTAATAGATTGGTAGACTCTACATCACACACAACTCAGCATAATCGCAAAGTTTTTGTATGCCCTGCTGCAACCCAGTACTGAGAAACACCCATACACACTCATTCACACACACACTCATACACTACGGCCAGTTTAGTTGATCAATTCCCCTATAGCGCATGTGTTTGGACTGTGGGGGAAACCGGAGCACCTGGAGGAAACCCACACCAACACGGGGAGAACATGCAAACTCCACACAGAAACACTAACTAACCCAGCTGAGGCTCAAACCAGCAACTTTCTTGCTGTGAGGCTACAGTGCTAACCACTGAGCCTATATTTACAATGTAGATTGTGTCAAAGCAGCTTAACACCTACTGTGTTTGCTGCGTGCAGGTGAAGGCGTTGGGTTGTGACGGCAGCTCATCTCTGGCTGCGTGGCTGGATCTTCTGGGTCTTCAGGAGTACCTGCACAACTTCCTGTCTAGCGGATATCGAACACTGGAGTGTGTGAAAAACCTGTGGGAGCTGGAGATCGTCAATGTGAGCACAGCACACAGTGATCAGTGGAGATCTCTTGTATAGTGATGGGACAAATGAAGCTTTTCAGAGAGATTTACAGTTCAAAGTGCTCAAAACACCACGTGATCAGGAGTTATTTCTAGAGGGGATACAGCTGTGGCCAGAAGTTAACCAGAATTATTTATATTATTTATTCATTTACTCATTAAACTAATTTTATCACATCTATCCCAACCCTCACAGTAATGTACAAACAGCAATTATAGAGTATTATTCATATTATTAATTAAATTACTCATTAATTGTATCTACCCCTACCTCAACCCTCATATTAATGTACAATGAATATAGTCATCATATTATTCTTATTACTTTAAATATTAAATGACCCAATGAATTATATTTTGATAATGCCTCCAATGTTGTACAATGTAAGAAACATTGTGCCATATTGATGCGAGTACCTACAGCTGTATCCCTTCTAGGGTTGTCTCGATGCTGAAATTCGATATCAAGCAATACTGAAATTCTAGAAATATCCATTTCCCTCTAACATTTGAGCACTGTTGAGTGCGTTATTGAATAACACTGATTTGTCATTGTGTTCACATACTCAACAGAAATGACTGTGATTGGCTGAGAAGGTCATCAGTTCACCGAACTCACCGCTGTTTCCTGAGTGTAAGCACAGATACAGGAACACTGGAGCGTTTCAAAGCCTGATTCATCAGCGGATCGCTCGTATGTCAGCCTATAGACAAACCAGCTGATGTTGACGTGACTTTGAAACGCTCCAGTGTTCCTGTATCTGTGGTTACACTCAGTAACATGCTCAACAGCGCTCAAATGTTAGCAGGAAATTGACTTTTCTAAAATATCAGTACTGATTGGTACCGAATTCCAGTATCGTGACAACCCTACTCCTTTCTATAACCACGCACTAACCACAAGGCTATAGGCACCGACACATATAGTGAAGTTTAAATTGAAACATCATCTAATATCGTGAAATATTAAATGTCAATTAAAGGTGTATTAAAGGTGATTTCTGTCAATACTTGTTTAGCCTGCATTAATGCATTCAGTGTAAGCTGCACCATTAATCATTAAAAGATCAGGATCTCAACACCCACGCAACATACATTATAAATGATGCTGATTTGCATATATTTAACAATCCGTCCAATCACTGCATTTAAATCTGAAAACGCAGCAATTACATGATTTCACCAGTAGGTGGCGACAACCGGCCATCAGAAACCTGCCAGTGAATAATTCTTCAGAAATGATCATCCAGCAATGAAAGATGAAGATGAATGAGAGGAACTGAATGATTTATTGAAGATGAGACTAAATAAACATGGGTTTATAATAATGCTAATGTTAGATTTCTACATGTAGCGTTACAACACTACAACACCATAATGTGATCTGTACTGTGAGATCTGTGATCCATTACACCACTACAGATCGCCCCCCAGTGGAGAACCACTGATTTTACTAAACATTTCGAAGTGAAATGACACAACCGAGCCTTGTTTACTGAAGTCATGTGACCGTGTCAGTGTAATATGTGCTCTGAACCACTGATTCCACACGAACGATTGGTAAAAGCTTCATGAAGCAGTGCTTTCATCACTACCTCTGTATATCTTCATATATTTATGAACAGGTAAGGCTATTTTCAATTGTGAACCTGACATGTATGCTTTTTGGTTATGTGTGTGTGTGTGTGTGTGTGTGTGTGTGTGTGTGTGTGTGTGTGTGTGTGTGTGTGTGTGTGTGTGTGTGTGTGTGTAGGTGCTAAAGATCACATTATTGGGCCACAGGAAACGCATCATCGCATCACTCGCTGAACGGCCCTATGAGGAGCCTCCAGTCAAACCACCGCGCCTCTCTCAGATCAGAGTGAGTTATTAACTGGAGAATACGAACACAATGAGTATAATAATAAAGATATAGCTGTAAAAAGGTAAAGAACAGCAGAGTTCACTGCACAACTACAGCGCTGAACACACAGAGGAGTGATGTCGACACTTTCAGGAGGATATTCCCAGATGATGAAGGATGAAACACTGACAGCCAATCAGAAACCAGAGAAAAGTAAAGCTGGAGAAGTAAACACTGATGATGAGGATCAGCCCGCACTTACAAGATTATAACACATCAGGACCATCCTACAAACTATTGCTCATACCATGATAGATGGAAGTCATGCTGGTGAATTGAAGATTAATGCAGGACTCCAGTGCTAGTCTGAGTGTAAAATGCTGGAGAAGTGACTGCGGTTGCTAAATGGACTGTGTGATTAGATTGATTTCAGTCAGCAGAACAAGAGTGTGTTCAGATGCAGCACACTGAGACTGACACCTGCTGGACACTACAGAGAATCAGCAACTAACAGCAGAATATAAGGCATGACAGGAGAACATTATTTGTTGAAGTCGTGATGCATGTGCTGTATGTTTCATTTCCCACAGTTCCCACACTCTTTGAATCAGATTTTTGTCAGCACTTCTTTCTTTGGGCTCTGTAGACATCTGCAGAAGTAATGCCTATGCTCATTTTCACTCTTCTTCTGCAGTGTCAGGATCTGGTGTCTCAGACGTCGTCTCCTCTCAGTCATTCAGACTCCTACACTCGCTCTATGGACCCGCTTTTACCTGCAGGGGATTCTGGGAAGAGGAGAGGGCCGGATTCAGAGTACGATCTGGCCGTCCGGCAGCGGCCCAATGACAGGCCGCAGACACAGGTCAGATTTAGGCTAAGATTACTTACACCACAGTGATGTAGCCTAAAACTGTTTATGTCTGCATGACAACACGTTTAAAATGATCCACATTTACACACATCCACAAAAACAACCAATAATGCTGTAAGTGTTTGGAGCTGTCAGTGTTAGTAAACAGCACCTGTAGGGAGAGTGTATGTGTGTGTGTGTGTGAGATGTGTCTCTGCTGTTGGTTGCAATGTGAAGTAAATCCACGTTTGGCTGAAGAAACGTTAGCAAACACCACCACACCACCTACTGGTTTGCACTTGCCTTTAATCTACACGTCCTAAACATGTACATGCATGATGCCATCATTTGTTTGTGTGTTTACACCATAACAATGAAGAAGTTTTCAGAAATGTTGACTGAAATCTATTCCCAGTGATGGGTTTGCGGCTGGAAGGGCATCCGCTGCATAAAAACGTGCTGGATAAGTTGGCGGTTCATTCCGCCGTGGCAATCCAGGATTAATAAAGGGACTGAGCCAAAAATAAAATGAATGAATGAATGAATGACTGACTGAAATCTGTTTTGAAATGTACTACTCCGTTTGTGTTATAAAACAGTTCTGGGTTCCTGTCGGAGCAATATCAGATACGGCAGCATCAGAACCTGAAACCCACTTTCAAATCGATGTGTTTTCAGTCCTAATACCAACATTGTCATGTAAACAAACAGCCAAAACACATCAAAAGCTTCTCTTTTAGTCTGTAAATAACCCCTCAGTCTGGCATACCTTTGTTTTTTCTGTCCAGATGAATTTCATACTGCACTATAATATTCAGGTTTGGACTCTGTGTAGGCCATTTCATGACCATCTTAACTTCATCTGCAGTTTTTTTCTCCTCATATAATTTCACTGCTTTAACCATGCCTAAAAACAAAACTATCACCATTGAGGTGCTTTCCAGAAGGAATGGAATAAAGCCTTACTGTATTATTCAGCACTCACAAATCAGACACCATGAGCACTGAAGCAGAACTGAAGCCTCAAACCGAGGAAGAGCCTCCAACAGATTTTACTAAAGGCCAAAACACTTTCCAACTAGTATATAAACAGTTATACGGTTGAAGAGTTGTGTTCTTACACATGTATTTCAACAGTTAGAGCAAAAAAGGCAACTCTTAGCTGTGTTTTCTGGTTGCATTCTAAGATAATGAGATGCAATTATTATTGCTCATATACCGTCAGTAAGAAGTCCTAAAAGACTTTTCTGTCTTCCTGTAGGAGTGATATGAGGAACGGTAACAATTGACCCCAAAACCCAATTTCAAATCTATGTGTTTTCAGTCCCAAAAACAGTGTTGTCTTGTAAACAAACAGGCAAAACATATAAAACCGTTCTTGTTTTTGTCTGTAATTAGCTTTTAGTAGTGTTTTTCTCCTCATATAATTTCACAATAATATAATTTATGTCCTAATTTCATTTAAAAAGAGTTTTCTGTGTTCCTGTAGGAGCGATATGAGGACCGGCAGCGTCTGACCCTGCGGCCCCCGAGTCTGGCAGCCCCATACACCCCCGTCCAGAACTGGCACCATCAACCCGAGAAGCTGATCTTTGAGGCCTGCAGTTACGAGGCCAATGTAATTAAATTTAATTATACTGTCATAAATCAGACCCTCTGGAGCTTTTAGTATTGTAGGTTATGAAATCAGCTTAAGCCCGTGACTGTGTTTTGATAATCTGGTTTGAAGAGGTCACGTGATCCTGGCTTCTGTTTCATGTAGGAGATCTGTTAGGTGTACCAAAATACATTTATTTTATACAATAATTTCTCTCAATTCTGATTTGATTTCTGAGTTTATATCTCTCAGTTCAGTTCTTGTGTTAATTTATTTAATGTAATTTAGCATTTTCTGCACAGTTAACATGTATTTTTTATCATTCTGACATTATTTGTTGCAATACTTGATTTTTTAAAACTATTCTTACTTGTTTTCTTCCAGTTTTAAATTGCTTAATTTTTTCTTTGTTGTATTTTCGAGTTGATTCTGTTTGCTTCTTGCATTTCTAGCTTGATTATTCACAGTTCTGTCTGTAGTTTTTCACACTTCTGACTGTTTGTAGTTTTTCCATGCAAGTTTATGCCTTTTTATTTTGTAATGTCAAATTTATTCCATGCAAATCAATGTTTATTGTGTTAATTCCAAAGTTATTCCATGTGCATTCATGTTTGTTTGTTTTTGTAATTGCATGAGAATTCACATTTATTTTTGTAATTTCCAGTTTACTGCATGCAATTCTTCTTCTTTTGTTTTGGATTTCGGTTTGTTCCAGGCAAATCCACATCATTTTTAGTAATTCCAAGTTAATTCCATCAAAATTCAGATGTAATATTTTTGTAATTTTTGCAAATGAGCTTTTATCAATTGAATTTTTACATGCAAATCCATGCTTATTTTAGTTTAGAGTTTATTCCATGCAAATCCACATTTATTTTGTAATTGCCAGTTTTTTATTTCATGCTAATCCATGTTTATTTTACAGTTCTGAGTTTATTTCATGCAATTATCTTTTTATTTATTTATTTATCGTAAATTTGTGTTTATTCCAGGCAAATCCATGCTTATTTTATATAATTTTGAGTTTATTTTATGCAAATTCACATGCATGCTAACTGTACAAACTAGCGTCCACTGACCTCTTGACCTGTTTTCCTTTGTAAAAGCAGCTGAAATGTGTCTTTTCTCTGTCCTGCAGTATCTGGGCTCGATGCTCATTAAAGAGCTCAGAGGAACGGAGTCGACGCAGGACGCCTGTGCTAAAATGAGGGTATAGTGTTAACCTGTTTAGTATATCACACAGTATTTAACTGTAATATGAACTCTGTTTTACTGTAGGACAGATATGCACCATGTTAGTGTTGTTTTAATTGCATTGTGAAAATTACTGTATGTTTTACAGTACAAATATACAGTGCTGTAAGTACATACACCAGGTAAATGTAAATACAGTGCTGTAACTGCTTTACAGTAAGTTACTATAGATTGTACAGGACACTGTTTACAGTGTAGGTGTTCGCCTATGAGAGCTCAAGGTCTCCTGTGAGGAGTCACGCCAGCACACTCTTATGATTATTACTGTATATTTGGGCCGCTAGGTGCGACGTCAGGGAAAAAGCCACCTATAAGCGTCCTCTACCAGTGCTATTACTGCAGAAAAAAGACCATTTTAGTTAGTAACGTCTCTGAAGATCAGATCATTTTACTGACTCAGACCTTTGAGAGTAAACAAATCATCTTTCCAGGTCATTTCGCTCAGTTTGCCCAAATATTCAGATGTTACGCATCACAATATACACATCAAATACACAAATTTAATTAAAGTCACATACAGAGTTGTGTGGTTATTACAAAATAAGAAGAACAACATTATCAAGAATCTATTTTGGAGAAATAAAGTTATAAAATAGAAGATAAAAGCAAATATAAACAATTTAAAGACTTTTGATATAGAGTAAGTGATTGTAGGAAAAAGTACAAGGTATATATATATATATATAAGAGCTATCTGTACAAACAGAAACGTAGAAGAGTTTCTAACAAAGTGCAGAAGAGGTGAAGGAGTGTAACCTAGGGGTGCTTTGTCAAGTCCACTCACCTGTAAGGAGTACACTAGAACTATAACAATATATGCCCAGGGTCAGTGCAGAAGGAGTGTGCAGTGGGTGTTCAAAGTGTATGCAGATGTGCAGTGTTTAAAGTGTATGCAGATGTGCAGTGTTCAGAAGTGTCTGTAAGATCTGCAGTGTGCAAAAAAAGCACACGTCTCCGTCATATTGCACTTACATCTTTGCTCTTTTTATCTGTGCTTGTGTTTTGATTGTGTTATGCAGAATAATCCTGATCAGCCTACAATTATTGCATTTATCACAAAATACATCGCAGAAAACCAAAATACAACACAAAAGAAGATAATTTGATAAATGTTAGAAAGCTGAAGTTATTGCTGTAGTCTTTATTTGCGCTCCCTCGACTGTTTCATCAGTTTCTTATTTCTTTTGAACGTGTGTGTGTGTGTGTGTGTGTGTGTGTTCTCTCCACAGAGGTCGACAGAACAGATGAAGAAGATCCCCACTATCGTCCTCTCCATCACATACAAGGGCGTGAAGTTCATTGATGCTGCCAATAAGGTGATGATGTCATTTCCTGCTCCCTCACTGAGATAAACCACTGCTCATTACACCCGTCTACACTAGTGCTGTCAAACAATTCATCACAAGAGGGAGGGAGAGAGGGATGAATGAAGGGATGGAGGGATGGCAGGATGGATGGAAACAGACTGATAGAATGATTGATGAATAATAGATGAGGTGATAGTTGAGATGATGGATGGATGAAGGGATAGAAGCACAGACGGATGGAATGAATGATAGGTGAGAGGATGGATGGATGTATGTAGGAAGGGGATTGAGGGATGGATTGATGGATGGTAAGAGGGGTTGGATGAATGGAAGCAAAGACTGATAGAATGATAGATGAGATGATGGAGCAATGGATGGGTGGATGGAAGAAAGAATGGATGGATGGATGTAGAGGCTGATGGATGGAGGAATGGTTGGAAGGAAGGATGATAGAGGGAGGAATTGGTGGAGGGATGGATGGATGGAAGCACAGACTGATAGAATGATTGATGGATGGATGGAGGGTGGTTGAAAGGAAGCATGGAGGTGTGCTCACGTGTTTCTCCTGTGTGTTCCTGCAGAACATCATAGCAGAGCATGAGATCAGGAACATCTCGTGTGCGGCTCAGGACCCGGAGGATCTCTGCACCTTCGCCTACATCACTAAAGATCTGCTGAGCAGCCATCATTACTGCCACGTCTTCAGCACCGTCGACGTGGTGAGACAAACTCAGCGTTATTTTCCCCTGGAGAGAATCAGAGCCAAGTGAACAACACAGAATATGAAGAATATCTAGTCTAATATTATGTGCTGTCATCATGACAAAGATGAAGACATCAGTTATTAGAGATGAGTTATTAACACTGTTATGATCAGAGATGTGCTGTGGAAATCTGCTCTCTGATAAACAGAAACTGAGGAATAAATATACAGGAGGGTGAATAACTCTGGCTTGAGTGAAAGGCATGTAATTAGACAGGAATGAAGTCTTTGTGTAACCTGTTTTGATCTGAAGCGCCTCATCACAGTTGTTAATTAGCATGTCTCCGCCTCCCGGACAGAACCTGACCTATGAGATCATCCTGACGCTGGGACAGGCGTTTGAAGTGGCCTATCAGCTGGCACTGCAGGCCCAGAGGAGCCGCCAGCAGCAGAGTTCAGCCGGAGCAGCAGAACTCATCGAGACCAAGAGCAGCAGACCCGTCCCCAAACCACGGGCCAGCATGCGCAAGTCTGGGGTCAGAACACACACACATGCACACAATTGCACAGCTGTCTTTATAGGCACTTCTCATAAGTGCAATGATTAATTATGCACGAACTGTATATTTTATCCCCTAAACCCAACTCAATGTTCTGCATTTTCAAAATGCTTCATTCTGTGTGATCTTATTTTCATCATGGGGACCAAACAAACAGCCTCACTAATGTGTCAATGTATTGGTGTTGCTATACTTGCGGGGACTTTTGGTTCCCATATTGTAAGGAATACAAGATCCAGACAAACAACCTAACTGCTGAAGCTTTTGTCATAAAGTACAAGGTATTACCCTGATATTAACATAAGCTGCATTAAAGGGTCTTTAACAGATGTAATAACCAAAATAAGTCTACATTTTGTTGCTTTATTGTGTTCAGAGGAAATAAATCTGCTTATATTATAATATCTGTTCTCTATTTGATAGTTTGGTGCTATTTTGTTTGGTCAAATTGTCGATGGCTATATGATAAAGACACCTCAGCTCTCCACTAATCCTCCCAGAGTCTCTGTCTGCATTGATAGTCTAGTCACTGCCGACTCTTCAATGTTTCATCTTCTCAATTTAGCTTCACCTTGCTGTATTCTTGTTCTCATTCCTTACACTTCCATCCCTCTATTTTCATCTTTCCTTCATCCAGCTCGTCCTTTATTCACCTTGTCACTTCAATACCTCCAACTCCCATGATTCCTCTCTATGTGTGACTTTCTGCCAAATCCATATCTAGTCCACTTCTGTTGTCTTGTGGTGGTTTTGACCAGCAATCTTACAGATACTCACAGTGCTTTGGAGCCACCTGCTGGTGCTTTGAGAAATCACACATTGAAATAAAACCTTTAACAAATCATTTGAAATCAGTTGGTTACAGTGACTTACATCCTCATTTAATTTAAAGCTATCTGTTTCTAATCACTGCAGCAGTTATTCTTTGTAAATACATGTGTATTTAAGCTGACCCACTCGTAACTTACCCTTAGCCATGCCAACGTGTAGTTACATATTTGGAGATGTGCACATTTGACGCTGAAGTATAAATCAGATGTTAAACCACCCTTTAAACTACCATATAGCAAAAATTTGTGTACAACAAGTCATATCTCTGATGCATAGCCCTTGTCTCTTTACCAGCCCTTTAACCTACATATACCACTAATGCTGTCCATATCTCTTATGATGGAATATTGAGTGGGGGGCGGGGTTTATTATGAACCCCTCCTCTACTAACCTTTGGAGGGGCGTGGCTAAGCATATTTTACCTAATCATTAGTCATTGTTGTAGGATTGCTGTTCAAAAGGTTGAAAAGCTGGTAAAGATTACCAAACCAGTTTTTTTCTTAGCAGATTAACATGCACAGATTAATTGTTCACTTTAAGACTAACAATGTGCGCAAGCAAAACATACATATACCTCTAACCCTGTCCCCATCCTATAACCAGCCCTTAAACCTACTTATACCACCAACCCTGTCCCTCAACCATCTCTTAAACCTACATATACCACTAAACTTGTCCCTTATCCTTTAACCACACCACTAAACTTCTCCCTATTCCTCAACCAGATTTTAAATCTGCATATACCACTAACCCTGTCCCTTATCCTCTAACCACACTACTAAAACTGCTCCTATACCTTAACCAGCCCTACAACCTACATATGCCACTAAACTTGCCAATATCTCTTAAGCATCCCTTAAACCTACATATACCTCTAACACTGTTCCCATCCCTTAACCATACCACTAAACCTGTCCTTGTGCCTTAACCACACCTTTAAACCCGTCCCTATCCCTATATGAGCCCTTAAACCTACATATACCACTAACTCCATGCCTATTCCTCAACCAGTCCTTAAACCTACATATACCACTAAACCTGTCCCTATTTCTTTACCACACCACTAAACCCGTCCCTATCCCTAAACCAGCCCTTACACCTGTATATACTACTAATCTTAGATGTTGTTGACATGTCTCCTGTCCTGCTGCTTCAGGTGGAGGCGATGGATGTGGACGCTCCCGGTCAGAGTAGCGCTTCCTGGATCCTGGACTCCAAAGACCCCAAACGCACCGTCAGCACCAAGTACGAGACCACCATATTCTGACTGGATGCTGTGTCCTCCACGTCCCGCTCCTACACCTGTTCCTTCTGCTCTGTGCCTTCACTCTCTAGATAGACATGACCGAACTCCTCTATTCCTGCTCCACACGGACACCTCCTGTCCATTCACCTACACCTTCTCCTTCAGCTGTCCTGCAACTCCCAACAAACACACACTCTCCAGTGCACTGCACACTGAGTCTGAAATATTGCTCTCAAATGTTTACACACACACGCACACACACACACACACACACACACACACACACACACACACACACACACACACACACACACACACACACACACACACACAGCTTCCGAAACATTTAAGTCTTAAAAAGATTTGGTTTAAGATCATTTTGATTAGATTTTCTTCCATGTTCACGTCTGTAGCAAGCATTTTAAGAGGTATTTTGACAATCCTGAGCCACCATACAAGTGAAAGCCAAAATATAGAGTGGCGTCAGACTTGAGCTGCATCCAGAATCACTGATTCCCCTTGGGAAGGGCTGCCATTTTTCTGGTTCATCATTACTTGCGGTGCAAAAAAGCTTAGTTTCAGGTGTTTTATATGGAGTTTAATGTGTGTATGGGAAAGAGACCTTACCTTGATATGTCTGAGAAACTCAGCACAAGCCCCTCAGCTCTCAAAACACAGTAAACACAGTAAACACAGTAACTGTATTTCTACACACACACTATAATCTGCTGTTTTACTCCACTGAACTCCATATAAAAGCCAGAAACTCTTCAACACGAGCCGATCTTAAGATTTAATACTGATGATCAACAGTAGAAATGAGACACCGTCCCTCTTCTCAACAGGGAAAACCAGCAACACTCAAGAAAGCATGATACTCTGCTGTCATGGCTTTACAGTCAATACATGTGATTATAATCAATGGGGCAACAACAGCCCCAAACATAACCAAAGGGGAGTCAATCTGAACTGTACACAAGGGTTCATTAACATATATGACCCTCACTGTGCAAGATTTCTGAGCATAACACATTTGAAATACAAAACAACAAAATGAAAACAGTTCAGATTCAATGTGCAAGACCTTTCCTGCACACTATTTCTCTCAGTCCTCTGTCCTGGTGTCCCCTTTTTAGTTCACACACTTTTAGGAGCATCTATTATCAGTAGTGTTATCGTAGCTGGCCTGAAACCAAAGTAAAGCTCTGCTGAGGACCAGAGCATCCTCATTTTTACCTTCTGTTCAGACCTGAAGCTACTTACTCTTCCTCCTGCGCTCTGTGGTGCTTGTGTGTACCAGGCGCTGATGAAGACCGCTCTTCCTCCTCCTCAGTTTGAGCTGGATTACTCTTAACATGTAGCAGCAGATTAAAAAAGTCACTTCTGCCAAGGATTATGGGAAAAAGGCACTTTCGGTGAAAACAGTACTAACTGGGGCACCTTTTATAGACAGTAAGTGCTTGTTATTTAGTGTAGAATCTCTCTCAGAAGCTTAGATTTATTCTGCTTTATTTGTTAATTTATTATTATTTCTGAGCTAAGATTAATGGCATCCAAATTAAAACACAATATATGTGTGTGTGCTGTGTATATTTATAATGTATACTGTATACAGTATAAATACACACATGCAGATCTAAAATGAAATAACATGAAGCAAAATTGTTTATATATGTATTGTTAATTGATATTAATTGTTAATAAATAAATACCTATATATATTGTGAAAACAAGCTTATTTTGTATGCTATGAACCTTTGCCCAGCACTATTTATTATGATTAATTTGTTCTTGTTTTATTTAAATTCAGTTGTTTTAAATACTGTATTTACATGTTAATTTAGTTGATTTATTTAAATGTTATGTAATATTTTTATTGTATTTATATAATATTTAAATGTAATGTTTTAATATAAATATTATTGAAATATAAATATTTGATATAATATGTAATACTTACATTTTTTTTTCTTTTATTAATATAAATTATAACTATAGCTGAGACGCAGTGGCGCAGCAGGTAGTGCTGTGACAGCAAGAAGGTCGCTGGTTTGAGCCTCAGCTGGGTCAGTTGGCATTTCTGTGTGGAGTTTGCATGTTCTCCCTCTGTTGGTGTGGGTTTCCTCCGGGTGCTCTGGTTTCCCCCACAGTCCAAACACATGTGGTACAGGTGAATTGGGAAGGCTAAATTGTCCGTAGTGTATGAGTGTGTGTATGGATGTTTCCCAGAGATGGGTTGCAGCTGGAAGGGCATCTGCTGTGTAAAACATGTGCTGGATCAGTTGGCAGTTCATTCTGCTGTGGTGACCCCAGGTTAATAAAGGGACTAAGCCAAAAAGAAAATGAATGAATGAATGACTATAGTTCCATATTTGTCACTCTCTAAGGTGGCTGAATATGCAGAATGAAGATTAAACTCTCTCATTCACTTATTACAAAACTAAAGGTGACTTTGCTTTATGTTTAAGCTCCATTTTGTACAGATTTTCATGGAAAGTGCCTGCAGATTTCCTGATGTTAAGCTGTGTTTGCACACTTGATTATGGGCTATGAGGTCTAGCTCTTACACTGTTATGATATTATGCACTATATCTGAAACTCATTCTAACACATCAGACAGCTGGCAGAAGCTCATTCAGTACAGTAGAAGAAGGTCAGTGAATTAGGATTGAAGTTCCTCACTGTAAATGTTTCTGTCAGTGTATATGTTTGTGTTCAGCACTGTGATATGATCTCTTCACTGCAAACAACAAAAAGCTTTAGGACTTTTAGTCTTGTTTCTAGTCCAAATATCTAGTTAGGAGGCATTTTACAACAGTTATTATCTTGTTTTTCAGGAACATTGAGTCCAAATTTAATGAGTTTTTCCTTAAGACAAGCAGAATAATGTGACAATGGGGTACTGTGTGTGAAATAATCTCATGTCAGAGTGAAAACTAGATTATTCTGCTGTCTCCACTGTCAGATTATTCTGCTTATTTTAAGGAGAACCTCACGTTTGACTCATTATTCCTGAAAACAAGACTATATGTTTGACCTGTCTACAAAATGCTTCTTGATGTAAGAGTTTTTACTGTAGATATTTGGACTGGAGACCAGACTAAACCCCTAAGTAAGAAAAGCAGTGTTTTTGCAGTCTGAGTTTGCAGACCTTAATAATGAAACTAAATCACAGAGGTGATTCCTGCAAGATCGTATGTCATATCAGGTTTAGTTTAACTTATTTATTTTCTTGCCAGAGGGATGTACAGGTGGAATTATGTGCATATATTTTACACAAGCATTGAATATCCTCATGCAATCCATTAAATTATGGGTAAATAAATATATTTGTTAATGCATAACACTTACTGTGAGAAACAAACCAAAACAATAGTCACTGCGTATGCCATGATGATCATTTTCAGCACACAAGGAGAAAAACATATGCACTGGTAAACCATATTTGACATGTCTCATTTAGTTTTTATCTATTTTTTCATTCATTGAAAATTCATCTAAAATCTCATTCTTAAAATTCATTTTTTAATCTACTTGTTCAGCTTCTTTACCTGTTCAACGTATTTCAGCCTTTTTTTAAAGTTCTTTTAGATTCTTTCCCTCATTTGATTTTTTCAACTCAACTCATGATTGATTAATATAAGTTTGTCAGCAGATTCTTCAACTTTCCTCATCATTTATCTTTAAATCTTCTTTTTCATACTTGACTAATTTCAACTTTTACTAAAATCTACAAATTTCAACTTTTCATTGCATCTCATAAGTGAATTTTCTCAGTATTTCAGCTCATCTTAGCTTTTCTTGTAACTAATAATTGAGTTTTCAATAGATTTTGTCCAGATTTTTAAGTCTAAATCATCTTCTCGCTGTTTGTTTTTTCATTATTTTAGCTTTTTAATTTCTGTTTCTCACAATTGCACATTTTGAAAGTTGAAATTTGCTTAATCTTAAATTGTGAACATTTAAATCTGACTTAAGTCAAAATGAACACAATTAATTTTTGACTTTTTATTTTCATTTTGATTTATATCTCGATTGTTTTATGTCATCTTTCATAATTTCACAATTTTCATTTTATGATTCTCTCATATCATCATTTTGTTCAATTAATTTCATAATTTTTGGTCAAATCTATGATTTATGAAAGCATTATTTATTTCCTTGTGTGACAGAAACACACAGGCAGCCATTTTCATTAATTGCATCCTGTTAGGACAGTAATATATTGTTTTAAACTTATTTCAGTGTTAAAACAGCAAATAAGGATAAAGACTGCTGTTTATAAGGCATCTTCTCAAACTTTCATCTCCCTTTACTGCCTGCTGCTTCATCCATCCTGAATCTTTTCCTCATGTTTTTGCTTTTCTTTCCGTTGTTGTGCAGTATTAAACTCTCTCCTCAAGATCTTACTCCTTTGGACTGTTAGAGATGCATGTGAAATAGTTCATGATATCATTTCTCATGAACAGTACTTTAATAGATGTAAATGATGTGTAATATTGTTGATAAATTAATAGAATGGTAATGTAATGTTAAGATCACATGTAGGTTTGAGAAGGAATGTGTGAGATAGATATATACAGCGGAGGAAATAAGTATTAAACACGTCTCCATTTTTCTCAGAAATCATATCTAAAGGTGCTGTTGACTTGACATTTTCCCTGGATGTTGTTAACAACCAAAGATTTCAGATATGCAAAGAAAACAAAACTAATTAGTTTACAAATGAAGTTCTGTATATGAAATTACGCAGGGAAAAAGTGTTGAACACATGAAGAAAGGAAAGTGTAGTTCAGCAGTGAAAGCCCAGACAGCAGCTGAAATCTCTCAGTAGTTCTTCAGCAACCCTCTGCCCTTCCTCAGTGTAAATGAACATCAGCTGCTTCAGTCCAACATCTACATTAGCAGGAGGATGAAGATGAACCCAGGGTGGACATTTCAGCAGGACAATGATCCAAAACAAAGCCAAGGGGACTCTCAGATGCATTCAGAGAAAGAAAATCAAGCTGTAGAATGGCCTAGCCAATCACCTGAGCCGAATCTAATAGAGAATAAAGCTGAGATTTGATAGACGAGACCCACAGAACAATCAGGATTTTGGCACTGTTAAAGTCTGTGAGAAACTCACACCTGAGCGATGATTGAGGCTTCATTCTCCATATGAGAGGTGTCTTTAAGCTGCAGCACCAATAAAAGACTTTAATATAGTGTATTAAACACGCTTCAGCAGTTCAGCTCTTTCTCCTTCTGTCATTACAGTGTTATTATGCATAACTTATTTTTAAATTTGTTTGTTTTGTTTTATTTTTATGTGTGTGTTGTTTGGGTTTTTACTCAAATCTGCTTCATTTTCATGTCAACGGCTCCTTTAGAGAGATTATTCCCAGAAAACAACATGCCAATGTGTTCAATACTTATTTCCCCCACTGTATACTGATCTTTATACAGATCTAATATATATATTGGCTATTTTAGACCTGTCATGGATAAATGCAAACATAAAACTACCAGTAGATGGCAGCAAGTCCATCTTTTATCATTGAGTCATTCATTCAAAACAATTCAGTAACAAGATGTCACCAAATAGCAGCATGATGGATAAGCATATACATATGTAAATGTGTTGTTTAAATGAGAAACTCTCCTCATTTTGACTCATTATTTCTGAAATCAAGACTATAGTTATTGCTTGTCTAGAAAATGCTTCTTGATTTAGGAGTTTGTAGATATTTGGACTAGTCAGAAAAGCAGTTTATTTGCAGTGGATAAAGTGTGATCTTCTACATCCATAATCCTGCCCAAAACCTAAACCCAGCACTACCATACTGTTATGGAGCTAGCGGTCCTAGTTAATGGCTTGTTAATAGCATGCATTGTGCCTTAAAATAAAGCATTGGCAAATATTCAGCTTGTTGAATATTTAGTAGGTTGGGAAGATGCATCAGAAAGTGTGTGATTTATCAGCTAATGGAGAGTCCAGAGGAGTTCTGTTTGGAGAGGGAAACTGTCACTACAGCATCTTTCTCCTTACCCTCCTGCTTCTAAACCCTTCTGATATTGACTGTTAATGGTATCAGCATGTGTACCAGAGCCCCTGCTTTATTGATTTGGTTTGTTTTAATCCCTCTGTGTGTGTCTGTGTGTGTGTATGTCTCCTTCAGCTGACCACTGTGTCGGATGCCAAACTCAAAAGAAGGTTGGGATGCCAATGACAGCGTGGATGAAAAATCACTTGTGTTACGTGTGTGAGTGTGTGTTTATGTAGATATACTGTATGTAAGTGTCTCTCTCACACACACAGGGAAATCAAACCTCCATCCGTCAGCAGGTTTTCATCTCATACACACGAGCCAAAGGCACACAAAGTGTCCCGTCCGCACGCTATTTTAACACAAGCTCTCCCTCTGCACAACATCTTGCTTTTACACTGCAAAAATGCAAGGATTGTGTCTTATTTTTAGCCCAAATATCTAAACATGTCTAAATCAAGAAGAATTTTCTAGACTAGCACTGAATATAGTGTTGTTTTTACAAATACTGAGTCCAAATGAAGAGAGTTTCTCATTAAAACAAGCAGAATAATCTGAAAATGGGGTTGTTTTAAGGAGAAACTCACTTCATTTCAGCATATTAACTCTTAAAACAACACTATATGTTTTGCTTGTCTAAAAAATGCTTCTTGATTTAAGAGTTGTTAGACATTTGGACTCGACACAGGACTGAAAATGTTTTGCAGTGTATGAGATGTCAGTTTTGGAACACTGGAAACGAGCGTCAGTCTCTATATTCTCTATTAGAGGCAGTGTTTTGCTTTGTTTTGATTGCGAATCGACAAGTTACACACTTGTTTCTCCTGTAACTTCAGACAAACGGACGCTCTTTCATCCTTCAAAGTGCAGATGATTCGGTCTTGTTTGATAAACTCCTAAAGATAAAGCAGTTAGTCAGAAAACACTGATTTCAGCTCAGCAGAACTGATTTAAGAGTTCAATTTTGTCTTCTGATGTCCAGTTACTGAAATACTCCACTTTATTTTGGAAATAGACTCATATTACAGCCCTCCTACAGTTAAACACTTGAGTTTTATCATGTTTGAGTCCTTTCAGCCAATCTCTGGGTCTGGTTGGATCACTTTTAGCTTAGCTTAGCATAAATCATTGAATCGGATTAGACCGTTAGCATCTCACTTTTAAAAATAAAATGAGTTTCAGCACTTTTCCTATTTACAGCTTGACTCTTCTGTAGTTACATCATGTACTGAGAGTGACAATGATATTATGCAGAGCTTTTACCTAGTTTACCTGCTTATCTTTAGGTCCTGCATATTATAATTGCACCGCTTTAGCCAGGGTACGACAGCAACGTTCCTTGATTAATACGCCAGAACGAGATTATAGTTGCTAGCCATATTGACCTAGAAAATAGCAACTTTTCTTTTCCCATCAGTCTTAGTGCACGATGTGACTACAGAAGACTCAAGCTTTATCTAGGAAAATTATACATTTATTCAGTGAGATGCTAATGGTCTAATCCGATTCAATGATTTATGCTAAGCTAAAAATGTTCGTGCTAAACCCCAGCTGAATGGATTAAAAATGTTAAAACTCAACTATTTAACTGTAGAAGAGCTGTAAAATGAGACTATTTCCAAAAATAAATAAAGAAATGGGTTTCCTTTAACAACAATCCATCCATAAAATGAGATATTGGATTTTACTGTCAGTATTTCAAGTCCGGTTAAAGTACAGATGTTTTTACAATATGGGCTAGAAATTTCAAGCATTGTCAGCTATGGTGTGATCATTTTAATAGGAAATCTTTGGGGACAGATACTGTCATGGGAGCTATATTATGTGTTGTGATGTCTTACGGTACACTATGATGATCAGTTAATAAGTGAGAATGGTACAGTCCAGATCTTGCTACTTGTAGTGACTTACACGTATACTGTGATTCCTAACACAAAACCATGGGTTAATGTGACACTACAAACAACGGAGAGTTGTTTTATTTTCATTACATGTAGAGTTTCTCTCTTTCTTTACGATGATTACATTGCAGAAAGCAGGCTTTGTCTAAATAAATATACAGCATATAAACAGATGAAAAGGTCCAGAGTTAGAATTAGCATACCTGTATGTCATGGACAAGCCTGCCTTTTGTTTATCTGTAGATATGAATGCATAATAATGAGGTGTAGATGGGAAATATTCCTGTATACAGTACGTTTAGCCTTAGTTTACTCCGATTTTAAGTCTGGTACTTTTTATTTGTATGATTTTTCTTGATTTATTTTAAACATGGTACATTAATAATGGGTACAGTGCTAAATACAAGCAGATGCTAATGCTAGCACCTGTAACATCCGCAGTGTTTGCACAACTAATCACGTTAGCGAATACACGTTTGGATCATAGTCATGGCTAGATGATGAGAATATCAACAATAAGGATCTGTACAGTAATCCTGGGTGGTGTGTCTTTTGATACTTGAATGATTCTGCTTTTATAGATCTCTCTCTCTCTCTCTCTCTCTCTCTGTATATGTATATGTATGTACTGTATGTATTTTGTTTGCTTTCTGGTCCTGTTGTCGTCACATCTAGAGAGGAACGTCTTTTTAAAGCTCAACATATCATGATGCGAGACTGACGACGGTATCTCTGAGAGACACAGAATCAAAGAGAACGATTGTAAATAATCCTGGGCTTCCAGTCTTTTTTATGATTATTATTTTTCATAATTGTACATCCAATAAATGAAGAGATGCTATCCGGTGTCCTGTGGTTCTTTAATTAAGACCAATACTTCAAAGGATGATTTGAAATAAATCTTGTTGTATTTTCCATAAATGTAATAAATGCCAGCCGATTCAAATCTCATCAGTGGTTATCAGCTGATAAGGGGCCTACTAGCGCCTACTAGTAGTCTCAGAAGGCTGTTATCATCCATCCACATGGTTAATCAGCTATAGATCACATATGGCTGTGGCTTATTCATATTATTTATTCGTTGTAGTTTATTAACGTCTACCCCCACCCCGACCCTAAACCCAACCATCACAGTAATGTAAAAACAGATCTGGATCTGAAATCTTCTCTGCTAGTATAGCTGATTAACCATGTGGATGGATGATAACAGCCTTCTGTGCCTACTAGGAGGCGCAGAAGGCCCCTACTGGTCCATATCTCTCAGCTGATTGTCCCAACACTAATCCATTAAGCTAATTAAGTTTTTACTAATTTAAGTGGATTGAACATAAAACAATTAAGTTTTCCCCTTTTTCCTTATTTATTTCTGCTGTTAAATGTCTTTATGGGGTCTTGATCTTTCCTGTTAACAGTAGTAAAAGTGTGTGTTCTGCTCATGTGGAATAGTGTGCTGTGCTGTATAGTGTGTGTGTGTTGGTGTTGTATATCAGAAGCCTTGTAATAAACTGTGATGTTACTCAGACCTAAATGTTCCCAGTAATAAAACAACCAGAACTCAGGAATGTGCAGAAAAAGGCTCAGGATAGACTCTGACACATTCTTGCCCTCTTCTCTGAACTCTCCTTCCCCTCTGGCATTGATCAACACTCAGCTGTAACTGGGAGCAAGGTTTTGTTCACTATCTTTGATCAGTTTTGATTAAATCCCATCAGATGAGTAAATCTTTAGGTCACTATAGCTGTGTTTCCAACCAAAAATGCGAACTAATATGTGCAAAACTGAATATGGCATAAAAGATGCGTGAATAAAGCAGCGTTTCCATCCTGCGAGTCAAAGCAAACTAAATCAGCACTTCCTGATTATTCCATGGTCTGTTGAAACTCTTGATTCTGATTGGCTTGAGCGTGTGTGTTACTTTAGTTGAATTGCACAGGTAGTTCCAGTCAGTGTTAATCACAGTTGGAAATACATGCACTTCTCCGATGAAGACTCCTAATTTATGCCACAAAACCAAGTTTTAAGAGTTTTTCAAGTGAGAATGTAGTCATTTTAAAGCCAAGTCAGCAGTTTATGTATAAGGACAGCGTGACTTTAAACATTCCCACTCTGAGCTTCAGGTGAAACGCTCTGCTAAACGGATCTTCGGCGAGTGAAGCTTTATATCGGCCTGACCATCTCAGGACCTGCCTCTGGAGCTCATCTCTTGCATAATGAAACTTTGGTGCATTTAGCGGTCAATATTTGGACTTTTGAAGCTATTATTTGTTCTCAGGTGTGTTTTTGGGCAGATTGCAGAGATGCGTTACATAACTTCTGTCTGTAAGTAATGTAACTGATATTACACTGATCCTGTGTGTTTGGCTGATTGAGAATGTTCTCTCACCTGTCCCCATAGGGTTTTTTTTTCCCTTTATGCATCTCTGAAATAGACTTTGGCTGCTTTCTCTCCAAAATGCGTCCTATGTGCCCTCTGCTGTTTAATAAGGTCCAGCTTTGTGAATGTTTTATTTCATGTGTATAGACTTGTATAGACTAATGTATTGTAACGTTATTCTACTTACAGCAGCGATCGCCGTCTTTCTGTTAATCAATTCCATGAGACCAGTTTGCCTAGCTTAATAATTTGATTCAAAAGAGGCATAATTACACGATTTCTTTACTTTATATTAACCTTATTGATTGTCTTCTGAATTCCCTGTATCTAGTATATTATGTGGAGCCTGCACTACATGTATATCATGACATGATTTTATCGATTGTTAAGGTGCATTTGACTGTACGGAGCAGGAAACATGACAGCATGAAGACCTCTTAATCATTTAATCACTGATATTAGCAAGTTATATGGAAGTGACTTAATTAAGTACACTTTTACTATGAGTGAGCAGGAGGCGACCAGACTAATTGGGTATGGTTAATCCTCTGACTAAATCCAGATTGTAGAGGTAGTGTCTGTTTGATAAAAATGCAATCCCGGGTCGTGGAACTCTAAGCATCGTTTGGTCCCTAATGAACATCCAATTAAGAGTATCAGACCCAGGAAAACATCTAACTTAAATCACAACTAATAATGTGATCAGCTCAAAACATAACATTGGAATAATCCAAACTGGAGTCAGACTGAACTCAAAATGAAACAGATTCTAATAAATAACACATTTCTTTTCAGAAGCGCTAGAAAAGGCCTTCATGCATTTAACCTTCCACCATTCATCAGATTCCACCGTTGAGCTGATAGAAGGAATCTTACACTGCAGCACATGTTCTGTTATTCTACACACTTATTTCTCTACATATTATCTCTGATATTATCTCAAACCACTAAAATGTCAATAAAAGTCTCTTTATTAAACTGTAGAGTTGAATATTCATCATCAGAAGTGGACAGAGCAGAGGTCAACATCCCATAATGCCGTTCACCACCACATATGAACACCTAAAATTCAGAAGCAGATGTTATTTACAGTGCAGTAGTTCTTTTATTTACATCTCAAGTGATTTTATTCTTCTTTGTTTGCTTAAAGGTGTGTTTTTGTGTGCAAATAATAATTGAAACTCAAACTCCAAGTTGCAAAAGTTTTATTGAAAATCATTGCCGTATCAGAAATTCCCTTATTTTAGAGCTTTAGGATGAGCAGTTGTGCAGGATATACAGCATTAATGTCCTGATAATGTTCAGTTTTACAACAGACACAGTAACGATTCACTCGACAGTTTCACACAACAGAACTGAAACATTTCCCAGACCAACATGCAGTTTACAATAATAAAGAAACGCTTTCAGATCAGATTATGCAAGCTGAATTATTATTTAAAGAGTGATAATGTCTTCTGTTTTTCTTTCCTTGAGCGTTAACAAATGTACCACAAAAAATACACAGTCAAATAATAGTTTTTGGAGCATGTCTGCGTCAGAAAACAGGCATTTCCATTGGCTGTGCCAATATTTGTGTGCTGAAATGTTTTTAATGTGCTTTTTGGCTTGTTTGTTCAATGACTCATGTGCTTCTACAGTGGAATCAACCCAGTGGTTAAAGTGAGGGCTTTATCTTTAGTCTTTCTGCTGCTGACTTCTTGATTTACCAGTGTAGACGGCCAGATTAAGTTATTAAGACCATAATAAGACATATTAATCCAAAACAACAGCAGCAGATTCTTAATCAGCCACCAGATCAACTTTCCTGAAAAAAGCTCAATGTTTTCTGCAACTGATATTAAAAGTAGTCGACTGTCAGATGATTAACTATAGTCAACATCAGTTTAAACAACAGAATTCGTGATTGCTCAGTGATTTTTTTTTTCCCTGATCATTAACATGTCTTTGATCAGAGGTGATCAAGTTTGGTCTTGGAGAGGAGCCGCAGTCCTGGAGAGTTTTACTCAGGCTGGCAATTACAGATCGAAAATCATCAAGTGAATCAGAATGATGTGTTAATTAAATTGAAATTGATTAATACAACTTAGTGAAGTTTTCAGTACTTGTTTAGTGTATTCTGACCTACATTGTCCTCTGATTAGCTATTTCAGAAGTTACTGTTGGTCAAACTATAGAAACTGTGTCTAATTTGACTATACTTGTAGGCTATATGTAGAAAGTCTTGTGAACTCTATCAGTGCTGTAAATCCTCCAGTTTCAGACTGATGAATGGTTTTTCTCATGTAGACTGATTGGCACGATTATGCACTCACAATGGTATGAACCATTATAGGGGTGGTTAAATGTATATTTATATTATTTATTATTTTCATTATTAATATTTTATTTACAGATCAGAGCTAAATATTTCTCACCATTTAAATGGGTTACCCTTATACACTACCGACAAATAATAACTGGACTTCTAGTTGATGATGTGTAAAAGTGTCAGAAGGTGGATTTCTCTGCTGAATCATCTGTTGATCTGCATCAATCATCACCAATACTGCAGAAGACCTACTGGAACCCACAT
This sequence comes from Danio aesculapii, assembly GCF_903798145.1. Classification (NCBI taxonomy): domain Eukaryota; kingdom Metazoa; phylum Chordata; class Actinopteri; order Cypriniformes; family Danionidae; genus Danio; species Danio aesculapii. The sequence continues at coordinate 49,588,211 of NC_079457.1, forward strand.
AGAGACAAGATTCTCCCAGATATCAGTCAAGTTTGGTGAAGGAGTCATCATGGTTTGGGGTTCATTCAGTATGGGGGCGTGCGAACAGCCTGAGATATCAAGACATTTGTGCTGCACATTACATTACAAACCACAGGAGAGGGACAATTCTCCAGCAGGATAGCACTCCTTCTCATACTTCAGCCTCCACATCAAAGCTCCTGAAAGCAGAGAAGGTCAAGGCGCTCCAGGATTGGCCAGCCCAGTCACCAGACATGAACATTATTGAGCACGTCTGGGGTAAGATGAAGGAGGAGGCGTTGAAGATGAACACAAAGACTCTTGATGAACTCTGGGAGTCCTGCAAGAAGGCTTTCTTCACCATTCCAGATGACTTTATTAATCAGTGATTTGAGTCATGTCAGAGATGTATGGATGCAGTCCTCCAAGCTCATGATGGAGTCAGACACAATATTCATTCTGTTTCCACTGCAGCATGAGCACATATTCTATACTGGACATTATTGAAGGTTCAGTGAGCAGACTTTAGTCTAAGCAGAGTCAGACCTTACTGTCCTAATCAAATCATTAATAATCAAGTCATGATCAGATTTTATTGTGCTGAAATAAGCCTCATCTAGAGGCCTTTACCTTTCATATAAGACACTTCTGATACCAGATCATCAACTAGAAGTCCAGTTATTATTTGTGTTCCTTAAACTTGAATAGGCAACAATACTTTTGTCAGGTAGTGTAGATCTTGTTTGGCGTCCTTCAGAGGGGAGTAAGCATTCATTTAGGAATCAATCCCCCTGTAATTCACACACTGGTTTTACTCAATTATTTTGAGTGTCAAACTAAACCCTGCATCTCCAGGACCAAACTTGCTCACAGCTTTATTAAACTGAGAAGTCTTTATGAATGAATGTTTAACCTAGCTAGAAATGCTCAAGATCCTCAGCGCTGGATTGTAACAGTCTCGAGTGACTGAAATTTCAAGCATTAAAGCCATTTTTACAAACAGATTAGGAAAACAATTACATTCATTTGCCATTCTGCCTTTCTGCCTTGTGTTTGTCATGTTTATATCCACAATCAATGATTCTTCAGTATTCTTCCAGGCATCTCCTCAGACTAAGGTAAACTTTGTAATCCAATCATCTTCACTCCTATTAAATTGAGTCTGGTTGTGGATCAGACAGTGGTCACGGACAGCAAAGGGTTGTAGACTTTCTTCCCATCCACAGAACTGGATCCATGAGCCAGCAGCTCCTGAATGGTGATCCAGTTGTCCAGGATGCGTCGGCTGCGTTTCTTCATGCTCTTCTTCTGGCTCAGCTCCAGTATGGAAGCCTGTGGTCCGGAGTCTTGCTCCTTTTCTTTCTCCCTCAAGAAGTCCAGTCGACTCTGCATCATGAACTCGCGTCGTCTCCGATGTTCTCGGGCTCTCAGTAGCTGCTGCTTGCGCTCCTCTTTGCTCCAATATCGGCCCATTTTCATTTCACTCACCGCATCATCATCTGTGGTCATCCCGCTGCGCTCCTCACGAATCTTCATGGCGCGAGCCTTCAGCAAACGATCTCTTACAGGACGTTTAGCGACATACCTGGAACCATCGCTGCGTATCTTGACCTTCCACTCCATCCTAGGTGAAGATGAAGGTGGGATGTTCAAGGTAGTTGCAGTGGTGTCTTTATTAGTACAAGGCGTAGTGCTGGAGTGAGTAGGATCCTCTTCAATATTCCCATCGTTGAGAGTCACATCTCTCAGTTGCATGCAGCTTTGGTAGCGTTGAGGCAGTGTGGTGCTGCAGTGACGGCGGGACAGATATGGACTATTTTCAGCACTCCTTCCCCCTTTTACTACCCCACTAGCTCCATTTGTGTGGGATCCCCTTCGAGGTCCATCCAAACCCTTCCTACTGCTGCCGTTCCTAACCCTTGCTCCTGGATTTTTGACGTCCCCCAATTCCTCGCTCTTTTTCTTGGTGTCTGCAGAATTTGGAGTCCTATCCCTTGTTTTGTGACGTGGTGTCCGAGGTCGCATGGTTGCAGAGGCACTGGAGTCTCCAGCTGCGGACAGCGAAGGGTTTCGTTCACTAGCTAGAGGTGTGCTCCTACAGCTTTCCCCTCCAGTATTATATGCACTTGTGCTTTCCTTATCAGAACGCTCCCTTTCTGGAATCTCGTTGATATCCGAGAGGTCATGATGGATTGATTCTGCTCCTCCACATCTTGCCTTTGCTCCTTTTTCATCATCGTCCTCTTCATCGGCTGGCCAGACCTTTAAGCAGCGTTGGCGCAACTGCTGCATCTTTTGTGCGCGCAAGACATTGCGCCATTTAAACTCCAGATGACGTATTTCCTCATCAAGAAGAGCAATTTCGTGCTGCATCAAACTCTCGTTGCAATTCATGTCAACAGGAATGCTTCCCCCTGCAAAGTCACACTGGTTTCTTCCATCCAAATACAGAAGTGCATTTCCGTTCTTCTCGTAAAGGCACCGGATCTCCAGAAGCTCTCGGTAGCGCTCATATTCTTCTTCGGTTAACCCTGGCACTTTGCTTAATCCCAGTGATTCAGGAGCTCCATGCTCCACCCCATCTGGTCCCAGTAAAGAGTCATTACTGTAGTGGAACTCAAATCCATGCTGAGCCACTCTAAACTTGCGCAGACTGCCAGGCGTATTGGTGGCGTTGGTGGTGCATGCACTGGTGGCATCTTCAGCCAGCTCTGAGGACTCTTCACAGCGTGTGCTTTCATCTGTACGTCCCACACCGCTGTCCAGCTCCTGGCTGTTATTGAGGGCCGTGTGCCACAAATTCGGCCGATTAGCTCGAATCCCACTGATGTCACTCAGCAGGGAGCTGGCTTTGCTATGGTGATGTGGGCTGGGTAGGTTTGAGGCGTTCTCCAAGTCCTCCAGATCCAAGCCCATGCCCAATTCTAGATCCAGATCATCAGCCTCATTCTGTTTTAGTTGTAGAAGAAAGAAAAGAAAAGACATAAATGAGCAAACCATTGCAGAATCACAGTATTTTGCAGTTACAGTGTTTTGTAGGGACAGTTGTAGAATTATTCACCCTCCTGTATATTTTTGTCCCCATTTCTGTTTATCAGAGAGCAGATTTCTCCAACACATCTCTAATCATAACAGTGTTAATAACTCATCTCTAATAACTGATGTCTGTTCTCTTCATCATGATGACAGCACATAATATTAGACTAGATATTCTTCAAGACACTAGTATTCAGCTTAAAGTCACATTTAAAGGCTTCACTAGGGTAATTAGGGTAAAGTTAGGGTAATTAGGCAAGTCATTGTATAACAGTGGTTTGTTCTGGAGACAATCCAACACTAATATTGCTGAAGGGGGCTAATAATATTGAGCTTAAAATGGCTTTAAAACTATTAAAAACTGCTTTTATTCTAGCTGAAATAAAACAAATAAGACTTTCTCCAGAAGAACAGATTAGAGGAAATACTGAGAGAAATTTGTTGCTCTGCTAAACATCATTTGGGAAACAGATCAGCCACTTTTGACATTCATAAACAATCCTAAAGTCCTGGTGCTGCAGGTATGAGGAGGTTTGCTGAAGGTGTGGAGCTTTCGTGCAGTGAGAGGTTTGAGTCTTTAATAATCTACGTCAGTTTGTGTTCATTGAACGGTAAGAATGATTAATAAACGCATATAAAACATTCCCTTAAAAGTTCCGTCTCGCTTTCAGTTTCGGACTTTGACCCGTTTTGCACTCCAACTCAAGCGTACCGCGCCAAAGCCCAAGTGACACAATATTCAAGTGGCTCAATATGCCTGAGCCCGATTCAGAGCACTCAAACGATCCAGGAAACAGGCCTGTGCACGGTTCGGATAGCACAGTGTGAGTAGGCCCTTAGGTAAATACATCACTGTAATAATTGCCGGGTTGCACACAATTCATTCATTTTGTCCCAGCACAAAAATGGCCTGTAAACCCTATTGTTTTTATAACTTTGAACTTAAACATTTCAGTTGTCCCCAAAACAATTTAATAATTGTGTTTTCTCAACTCCTTTTCAATAAGTAGTTTGATCAAGCAGCAAATCTTAAAAGATTAGTTCACCCAACAATAAAAGTTGCATCAATTCAACCTCAAAGGCTGAGGCCAAATTAAGACTCAAAATCAGCCCAGAGTGGATGAAAATGACCCAACAGCACACAAGGGTTAAATACACATGTTGTAAAATAAAATATAACCACACTCATGCTAGGAACTGTGCGCAAAGGAACCAATTTCTGAATGATCAACAGCAAAGAGACATGAAGGACTTCAGAGGTCCTGTTGTGAACAGCAGAGGGCAGTGTGTATCTTACCAAGCTCAAGGTTTGCTACTTTGACTGACTTAAGGTGTTTCCCATCTGTTGTACTAGACAATCAAACATGAGCTTTCTCCAAATGAGCCACCTGTTATGGGGAATATACTGGCCCACGGGCTCACACACCATCTGGACCTTCCCTAAAACACACCATCACACACATACTTGTGTGCTACTGACCTCAAATCTTCAACACCACCGTTTCAGTTTCCAAATTTAACATCAGTGTTCCACTGTTGTTAGTTCTACATTTGGTTTAATTGTTTCCTGTTAGATGGGTCACTCGTTAGTTTGGGTACCAGTTCCCACTATTATCTTTTGGCTTATTACCTTGCCTATTCATTAGCATATTAGCTGTTTATTATTAAAGTATATTCTTTATAATCTTATTCTACACCCCTAATCCCACCCAATACCTAAACCCAACTACTAAGTCGAAGTCTTAGTTAAAGGGCACCTAGTTTACCCCTTTTTAAAGATGTCATATTAATATTCTGGTTCTTCTGAGTGTGCCAGTTTAGGTTCAGTTCAATACACACTTCAGATTTGTTCATTATAATGTGTTAAACAGTGTCATGTTGGGGGTACACACCTCGCTGTTTTAGGGGTGTGTTGCTTCACATGAAAATTAGTTTTAACTTCCTGCCCAACTTAACAAGGGGGCGGAGCCAAGAGCTCCCCAGCTTTGTGTATGGCAGACAGAGAGAAGCAACATGAGTGAGAGGACCAGCATTCAGCCGTACATGTAGGACTCAGACACAGACCAAGCAGAGAGTACTGTGAGGAATCGATATTCCTGATGTGTCAAAACCATTTGTGTGTTTGTATAGTTGTACAGCCGCTGTGTAACGATGCATGTGTCACCCGTATAGGGATGTGATGATTAACCGGTTTCACTATTAACCGTGCTTTAATCATAAAGTGACGCCAACTGTGTGCTAGTTTAAAGTTCAGAGCTTGTACACCGAGACTAATAAACACACACACTGGATTCACTTTGACTGAGGCTATAACTAAGGCAAGTTCGTTATTTCCAATGGAGGGACGCGCACGTGAGGCAACACGCTCACACTTTCCAGCTGCACCTAGTTGAGATGACAGGGAGCTTCTGTGACTGGGGAAATGCAAACGGCTGAAGTTTAAGGAAGACCCAATGAAAAGTGCACAGGTTTGCAAACCCACCTACAGTTACAAACAATGGCGGCGATGAGAGCGATCATGTGGTTAATGTTGACCCGCCAGCCGAGATCAGTCCAGTGTTTTGCAGTCGTTCTCAAAACCGCTCCGATTGGTCCACCGTTTTTATGTTGTTACATTGAGAAAAAAGCTCTGGGTGTGCTTATATCAGCCCAATATGACGCTCTATACACCATCCCTACACACATGTCTGTCCAAACAGCTGGAAAAGTAGATGTTTCATCATGGGTGCTCTTTAATGGTTTGTTAGTTTGAATTTGACCATAATATACAATGACAAGTGGCAAACTTCTGTATCAGACCTATTTCTGTATAAATATTGAATATGGGGTGGCGCAGTGGTTAGCACTGTGGCCTCACATCAAGAAGGTCTCTAGTTCGACCCTCAGCTGGGTCAGTTGGTGTTTCTGTGTGGAGTTTGCATGTTCTCCCCGTGTTGGTGTGGGTTTCCTCCGGGTGCTCCGGTTTCCCCCACAGTCCAAACACATGCACTATAGGGGAATGACTGAATATTGAATATAATTACAGACCTGTACATATCCAGATGTATCTCATTGCTCATTTAGTTGCTTTATTAAACATATTGAAACACATATTTGCGTCTGCATACTGCCGTCCACTGATGTGATTATTATATGCAAATGAGCCGTGTTTTCTGAGATCCTGATTTGCTTGCGCAGCTTCATGTCAAACAGCATCAAGCTAAATGAAGTTTCTAAAGGCCCTAGACGTCGCCGCACGTTGACTCGGTCTATTTGTATTCATGAACTAGTTCTTCCCTTGGGGGTGGGGGGGTGGGGGGTGGGGGGGGTTGCATTATGTTTTATTTAAATATTTGCCAGTGGGATACGGACTGTTGCTATGGCGTCCACATGGGCTAAAGATGATGAATTGGGCTGTTAAAGCATGCTGGCAGCCCATGGGGTTTGTCCCCAATCAATGAAGACTCACACTGGAAGACAATGATCTGCATTTAATCCTAATTTAAACAAACTCTCTCTCCAGCTCTCTGTAGTGTGTTGTAGCTTCATCAAACTGAAGAACTCTGCATGATGTACTGTATCCTGCTCAAGATGACCTTCAGGTTCAGGATGATGGGTGGAACTGTGTCTTTACTGTATTACCTGCACATTACAGAGTTAAACAGTGGGCGGTGTGGTGGCTCAGTGGTCAGCACTGTGGCCTCACAGCAAGAAGGTTGCTGGTTCAAGTCCCGCCTGGATCAGTTGGTGTTTCTGTGTGGAGTTTGCATGTTCTCCCCGTGTTGGTGTGGGTTTCCTCCGGGGTGCTCCGGTTTCCCCCACAGTCCAAACACATGCGCTATAGGGCAATTGATCAACTAAACTGGCCGTAGTGTATGAGTGTATGTGTGAGTGAGTGTGTATGGGTGTTTCCCAGTGATGGGTTGCAACTGGAAGGGCATCCACTGTGTAAAACTTAAGCTGGATAAGTTGGCAGTTCATTCCACTGTGGCGACCCCTGATAAATAAGAGACTAAGCTGAAGGAAAGTGAATGAATTTCTATTTATAAAGCACTTTTCCTAAATAAAGTGCTTCACAATCATATACTAACATTAGTAACAGTAGCTACTATTTCATTCTGAACACAGCCGGTGTCTCTGATAGCCATGGGAATGAAAGGGATGAATTGTGGAGCGTGTGTGTGTGTTATAGGATGGCCTAAAGTGTGTGTCGCTCTAAAACATGACCTTGAGTCCAACAAAAGACTGCAGAGCCGGCTCCGTGTCCTCATTTCTCCTTGCTTTTCTCTCTCTCTCTCTCTCTCTCTCTCTCTCTCTCTCTCTCGTCTGGGTTTTGTCCTTCTCTGACCTCTCCTGTCTGCTTTGGTTTGTAAACAGAGGACAGAATAAAGCCGTGTGTTCACCTGTGCTCTCCTACACATTTGTCTGCTGCCGCTTGAATGAGCAGACTATTATAATAATGTCTGAATGTGTTGCTTTACCAGCTTTAGTAATCATTTATCATTTTCCAGACTGCAGCTTTTCCAGCAGTGGTGGTGTTTCACTAATAAATCCACAATAGTGCTATTTCAATGTGGAATCCAGATTATTGCTTGTTTTAAGGGAGAAATTCACCTAATTTTGGCATTTTATTTCTTAAATCAAGTCATTATGCTTTGCTTTTCTAGAAAATGCTTCTTGATTTAACACTGTTTTAGATATTGGGGTTAGAAACGAGACTAAAACTCTAATAAGACAAGCATGTTTGCAGTGAAATGCTCAACCTTTGTGTACTGTTAGTCAGACTGACTCTCCTTTGGTGATGTTGGGGCTGTTTTTCCCCCATTGACTTCCTTTATAATCATATGTATTGACTGTAAAGTCATGACAGCAGATAATCATGCATTCTGAAGTGTTGCTGGTTTTCCCTGTTGGGATTAAGAGGTAACATTCACCGTTTTTACTGTTGATCATCAGGTGTCAGCATTAGCCCTTTAGATAGGCCTGTGCACAACAGTTTATTATCATTTATATGGAGTAAAACAGCAGATTATACAGTAGTGTGTGTGCAGATATACACTTACTGTGTTTGCTAATGCATGATTATCTGCTGTCACGGCTTTACAGTCAATAAATGTGATTATAATGGAAGTCAATGGGGCAAAAACAGACACCAACATCACCAAAGGAGAGTCACTCTGAACACAGTGTGTTGATGAGTTTATAAAGGGTTTTCAAAGCATTTCTCCAAAATATGCATCAAAATCAGATTCATCAGCTAAAATCATCACATCTGCTGAAACACAGAGAGAGATGAGGTCAAATGAAGACTCAAAATCAGCCCAGAGTGGATGAAATTGACCCAACAGCACACAAGGGGTAATGGATGATCTGTAGTGTGCTTGTTTTAAGGGAGAAAGTCCTTTTCTGTGTTGCCTGTTATAAAATGACGTTCACCTCGATGTCTGGTCGTGCCAGGAGCAGAGAGATATTGGTGCTGTCCTCTCTGGTCAAGATGGCCACGGCTTCCTCTCGGTTCTGGACGTCCACCCCATTAATCTGCACACAAGCACACATTAACATCAGATTAGGTCTTGTTTAAGGTTTAACTGTACATTGCATATGGTGTGTCCCAAATCACACACTTGTGCATTAATTTTTGCCATGTTTTAGTAAAAATAGAGTAACACTGCATGCCGATTGGTACACTATACACTTGTGCACTGTGTACAGCACAGTATTTGAAGTTAGCTCTGTTCCAAAGGGAACACTAATGTTTTTATTTACCAAAAAACTAAAGATCACCGTCCAAAACTCGCACACCCAAATTAATACGACAGGGAAAAATATGAAATTACATTGTATTAAAGAGAGACAAATCAAGATAAATATATATAAATACACCACTGGTCAAAATCTGGGGTCCGTTTTTTTATTATTATTAATTTTATTTAATCATTTAAATAAAATTATTCTGTACACCAAGGTGGCATTTATTAAATGTAAAAAAATGTTAAATCATTAAATACTTATTTATTAAATATTTGTTTATTACTTATTGTATGAAGTTTCAAATTAAATTATTACTCCAGTCATTATTGCTTTTATTACTATTACATTAATAATAATAATAATAATAATAATAATAATACATCATATTAGAGTGATTTCTAAAGGATCATGTGACTCTGAAGACTGGAGTAATGAAGCTGAAAAATCATCTTTAAAACCACTGGAATAAATGAGTAAATTAAATTATAATCTACTGTTGAACAGTTATTTAATGGATCAGTGATTTCTCTGTCGTCTCCTCATACTTCAGTTTCTCATCAAATCTTCTGAATAATCAAATACTCTCTAGTGTCTGACATGCCCCACCCCCTTCTTCTCATTGGCTGTTCATGTGTTGTGCTAGAGCTCAACCACTCTCACTGGCAGAGCTGTGAGAAAACACACGCTATTGGCTGATTTATAGAAGGGGAGGAGCTACTGTATTCCCCGCCTTCTCATCAAGTTTCAGTTGGGATTATGTCAAACATCCAATAACAAAAGTGCACATTTCAGAGCGCTTCACTGGAGCTTTAATATCAGTGTAGATCCTGGAAGCTGATCATGATTGAACTCTTGTGTTAGTCTTGTGTTAGTCTTGTTTTTACCTGCAGGATTCGGTCTCCCTCTCGGATTCGGCCGTCTTTAGCTGCGATACTGTTCGGGTTGACCTGAAATGATGCAAATTAGGATTTCTATGATCTTAAAAGTGATGAATGTGCTGTGATTGTAATGTTTAAGCGGGGTTATCAGATGAGATGAAGCAGTGTGATTTAGAAGTGTGATGTATGTAATGTTCACAGTCCTCCCTCAGCCTTCATTCATAATTCATCAGTAGACCCACACACTCATCTGCTAATCTATTTACTTCAGTACATGTGTCTACATATATATTTAATTATTGACTAATATGCAAAGGTTTACATGACTCATGTACAGCACAGTGTGTACAGTAATATGTTCAGTCTTTTAGTAGAGATAGTATTATATGAGAGACTTGCTTTGTTTACCAAACAAGTGGATCTATTGGATTTGCATTGAAAACTTTAAATAAATAGAAGGTAAACGTATTATTATTATTATTTTACTTTTATTTTTATTTACTAAACTCTCAAAATCATTCTGCATTAATCTTGGACAAAGTTTTGATCATAAATAGCAAATAGTACAATATAAAACTGTAAAAATAAATAAAGGTTTCCTCACCTCCCCCACGTAGATGCCCAGATCCTCTTCATCATCGGTCCGATAACACACCGTCAGGCCCAGCTTATCCTGCTGACATGATTTATACAGTTCCACCTCCTGGAGGAGAGAGATGCACGCACGCACGCACGCACACACAGATAAGAGGATGCTCCGGCCCAAAGGAACCCTGGATCCCACTTTATATTAAGTGGCCTTAATAACTATGTAGTTACATTTAAATTAACCTGTTGGTACAGTGCACCTCTTATGCACATACAGGTTTTTACATTGTAGAAAAAATAAAAAAATAAAGTAACTGCATTTGTAATTCATTTCTGGTGTTACGTTTGTAATAACACATCCACTACACCTTAATCCATCCTTAAACTCAGGCTGCACAGTACTGGAGAAATGACATGCCATATTGCTGTTGAGTATTGAGATAACAATTGCCCTAGAAAGATGCTGCTTTTATTAGCCAAATTATCTCTTGTACATTATATTGATCTAGACAGAGAGCTAATGTGTAAAATACATGTCATGTATCACACACACTCGCATATATATCAACAGGGTGGCACCTTTTCAAAAGGTACATTTTTGTACCACAGGTGGACATTAGCACCTTTAGGGTTCACTTTGGTACCTTCAAGGAGCACTGTTGTACTTTTAAGGCACTATGAGGTACACATTTGTACTTTTTGGGTCTTTGAGGACCTTTTAGGATCAAAAGGGTACAACCCAAGGTGACAGCCCGTGTACCTTTATTTCTGAGAGTGCACATCTTACTATACATATATTCTTCTTCTTTGGCTCTCGGCGAAGGCGGTCGCACTTTTTCCCTCTCCGTCCCATATCTCTCCTCGCTAGCTCCTCTTGTCTTTGTCTTATTCTATCTCTGAGACTCTCCGTGCCCTGCTATCCAAACAAGTAAGGAATTATGGATTTGATCAACTGGTCTCTGAATGCGATTGACACCATCTTCTCGACGAGAAGTTTGGGCTCGGGAGAGCCCACATGTCCTGCGGGGACGTTTGCAGCTGGATACGTGATGGACGGGTGGGAGAAGTGGCGCGTCCTGTGCCTGGCTGCTCTGTCTCTGGAGGATATTGAAGACATTTACCTATTCGGAACTTTGATAACAGGGTTTCTGCTGATGGGCTTATGCGGGGCCCTGGCGTATCGACGAATGATGAAAGCGGTCAGTGCTGCTCAAAACCCCACCAGGCTGGCCGGCTTGATTGAAGCGCTGATGGGCAGGCTTGCTAATAATCAGACTGCAATATTAGATCGCAAACTGGAAAACATCGGGGTGAAGTTAGCAGCTTTGCAACAAAATTTGGCCAGATCTGGAGACATGTGATGGACATTAAATATCTGTGAAATTGGCAGGTATTGACCTAAAGTTGAAGTATCTTTCCACTCTTTCGGCTTCCCTGTGTTTTCTTTTCTCCTGCCAGACGGCCTCGGCTGGAGGAAAACAACTTCTCCCGGATAGCAAGATAAGGAGACGCTCTGAAATTCCTGCTCCCCGTCAAGGACACCTGTTGGACTATACAGGCTTACGCACACACACACACAGATACATAGCACGACACTTCCTGGCCCCAATCCAACGCCTTCGTATGCTTTCACCCACTGGAGGGGGTGAGCAGGTCTGCGACCAGCGCCTCCATGGCTGCAGGACCTGATGGCTGCCCGCCCTTACCGGACTATTTCCACACCCCCTGTTCCCATCCCCTGTGGCAATGTTATGTCTTGTCGGTGTGTTTTTGTGCTAGATTGCTGGGGCTTTTTCTTATCCCTGATCTCACGGTGCTCTAACTTAAGAGCAAGGTGAGAGGGACTTTTTTTTTGCCTCTTTTTCCTGACTATTTTATTTCCTGTTCCACCTCCCGTGACCTGTCTTCCCTGGAGTTGTGATGTCTGTGCACGATCGGGGGGTTCCATTTACCTGCATTTCGTTGCCTTGTACTTGTACATGTGTGATGACAATAAATTGAATCTAATCTAATCTAATCTAATATTGCATATACTATCATCACGATAACAATAATTTTGCAATATATTGTGCTTTAAACTTAACCTCATCACCAAACAGGTGCCTAACCTTACCCCTAGCCCACCTCAGTAGCATCATAACTGTTGTGCAGTACAATATGAACACAGTCAGTACCTTTTTTTGATAGTAAGTGTCTAAGTAAGTCATTTTTCGATACCTGGTAGTTAAACGGATAGATGAACATTCTGTCATTCACTCACCCTGCACTTATGAGAACATATCAGAACATATATAAGGGGCCGTTCTGTTATTCAGAGCATATATAAGGGGCCGTTCTGTTATTCAGAACATATTTAAGGGGCCGTTCTGTTATTCAGAACATATATAAGGGGCCGTTCTGTTATTCAGAGCATATATAAGGGGCCGTTCTGTTATTCAGAACATATATAAGGGGCCGTTCTGTTATTCAGAACATATATAAGGGGCCGTTCTGTTATTCAGAACATATATAAGGGGCCGTTCTGTTATTCAGAACATATATAAGGGGCCGTTCTGTTATTCAGAACATATATAAGGGGCCGTTCTGTTATTCAGAACATATATAAGGGGCCGTTCTGTTATTCAGAACATATATAAGGGGCCGTTCTGTTATTCAGAACATATATAAGGGGCCGTTCTGTTATTCAGAACATATATAAGGGGCCGTTCTGTTATTCATAACATATATAAGGGGCGGTTCTGTTATTCAGAACATATATAAGGGGCGGTTCTGTTATTCAGAACATATATAAGGGGCCGTTCTTATTCAGGGCCGTTCTGTTATTCAGAACATATATAAGGGGCGGTTCTGTTATTCAGAACATATATAAGGGGCGGTTCTGTTATTCAGAACATATATAAGGGGCCATTCTGTTATTCAGAACATATATAAGGGGCGGTTCTGTTATTCAGAACATATATAAGGGGCCGTTCTGTTATTCAGAGCATATATAAGGGGCCGTTCTGTTATTCAGAGCGTATATAAGGGGCCGTTCTGTTATTCAGAACATATATAATGGGCCGTTCTGTTATTCAGAACATATATAAGGGGCCGTTCTGTTATTCAGAACATATATAAGGGGCCGTTCTGTTATTCAGAACATATATAAGGGGCCGTTCTGTTATTCAGAACATATATAAGGGGCCGTTCTGTTATTCAGAACATATATAAGGGGCCGTTCTTATTCAGGGCCGTTCTGTTATTCAGAACATATATAAGGGGCGGTTCTGTTATTCAGAACATATATAAGGGGCCGTTCTGTTATTCAGAACATATATAAGGGGCCGTTCTGTTATTCAGAACATATATAAGGGGTGGTTCTGTTATTCAGAACATATATAAGGGGCTGTTCTGTTATTCAGAACATATATAAGGGGTCGTTCTGTTATTCAGAACATATATAAGGGGCGGTTCTGTTATTCAGAACATATATAAGGGGTCGTTCTGTTATTCAGAACATATATAAGGGGTCGTTCTGTTATTCAGAACATATATAAGGGGCCGTTCTTATTCAGGGCCGTTCTGTTATTCAGAACATATATAAGGGGCGGTTCTGTTATTCAGAACATATATAAGGGGCGGTTCTGTTATTCAGAACATATATAAGGGGCCATTCTGTTATTCAGAACATATATAAGGGGCGGTTCTGTTATTCAGAACATATATAAGGGGCCGTTCTGTTATTCAGAGCATATATAAGGGGCCGTTCTGTTATTCAGAGCGTATATAAGGGGCCGTTCTGTTATTCAGAACATATATAATGGGCCGTTCTGTTATTCAGAACATATATAAGGGGCCGTTCTGTTATTCAGAACATATATAAGGGGCCGTTCTGTTATTCAGAACATATATAAGGGGCCGTTCTGTTATTCAGAACATATATAAGGGGCCGTTCTGTTATTCAGAACATATATAAGGGGCCGTTCTTATTCAGGGCCGTTCTGTTATTCAGAACATATATAAGGGGCGGTTCTGTTATTCAGAACATATATAAGGGGCCGTTCTGTTATTCAGAACATATATAAGGGGCCGTTCTGTTATTCAGAACATATATAAGGGGTGGTTCTGTTATTCAGAACATATATAAGGGGCTGTTCTGTTATTCAGAACATATATAAGGGGTCGTTCTGTTATTCAGAACATATATAAGGGGCGGTTCTGTTATTCAGAACATATATAAGGGGTCGTTCTGTTATTCAGAACATATATAAGGGGTCGTTCTGTTATTCAGAACATATATAAGGGGCCGTTCTGTTATTCAGAACATATATAAGGGGCAGTTCTGTTATTCAGAACATATATAAGGGGCCGTTCTGTTATTCAGAACATATATAAGGGGTGGTTCTGTTATTCAGAACATATATAAGGGGCAGTTCTGTTATTCAGAACATATATAAGGGGCAGTTCTGTTATTCAGAACATATATAAGGGGCCGTTCTGTTATTCAGAACATATATAAGGGGCCGTTCTGTTATTCAGAACATATATAAGGGGCTGTTCTGTTATTCAGAACATATATAAGGGGCCGTTCTGTTATTCAGAACATATATAAGGGGCAGTTCTGTTATTGAGAGCATATATAAGGGGCCGTTCTGTTATTCAGAACATATATAAGGGGCGGTTCTGTTATTCAGAACATATATAAGGGGCCGTTCTGTTATTCAGAACATATATAAGGGGCGGTTCTGTTATTCAGAACATATATAAGGGGCCGTTCTGTTATTCAGAACATATATAAGGGGCGGTTCTGTTATTTAGAACACATATAATGGGCTGTTCCCACAGAAAGTGTTTTTCCTCTCTAATGCACTACCTTTGAGTGAATGTTCAATATAAACACACTTTAATGGACGTGTTTGATGGTTACGCTCACATCTCGTGTCTTTTGCAGCTCTGTGCACGTGAGTGCCTGGAGAGAAGCTCCAGGATGGTGTTATCAAGACTTTCAGAAAGAGGAAAACACTAGTGTGAGACTGATAACGGCAGCCAGAGGAGAGAATCATGTCAGATTTACTGTCCTGCACACATACACACTGCATTACACACACACCTCACACAAGCGGGACTCATTTACTGATGCACAGATGATATAATACACACAGAAATACATATAAATGTGCATACGCTTATGCTGATGAGTGTTAAACATGTCCTAATGGTCTTGTGAAAAGCTCCATAGTTTTATAAACATTGTTTTCCTATTTCTAATGGGTCAGTTATTGTCATTATAACTTCACGTTCATAACATCGCGTCACATGGACCTCACACTTTTTTTAACCCATTCCTGAGCACCACACCTCATGTCTTCATAAGCAAAACACATGATGAGACTATGCTGACCTCGTACTCCAGGTCATCTTGTCTGTCCACCTCATGCTGACTGATGTCGAAGTAGTCTGTTGGGTCGTAGTAAACATGATCCACAGGAGCGCTGAGCAGAAAAACACAGAGGAAAGTCTGAGTGAAGCAGTGGGTCACCACAGTACTGCACATCTCTGGTTCATTAGTGAGCATTCGTACAGTTTCACTTGTGTTGAATATTCCCGTGATGCTGAACAGTATTTGCTGTGATATTATTTCTTATGGTTTTTAGGTCAGAAAACTGCACGGAGTTAAGTTAATAAAGCATTTATTAAGATTCAAAATAACTATTAACATATGCCTGAATATTCAGATATATAAATGTTCATTTGAATAGTTTATTATCATTCTGAATCAGCTTTAGAAACCAGCAACTACTCTTAAACAACTGGCTTATAAATAATGAAATATTTAATCTAGTCATGAACAATGTTTCTAATCCTATAAATAATAACTGAATCCTCTAAATTCCACTTTAAGCTGATAAATATTCTTCAAGATATCTTCTTTTGTGTTCAACAAGTGAAGAGGTGAGTTCTGATTTCTGGGTGAACTATGCCTTTAAGTGATGCACGTTTACAGCTGGCTGTCTGTCTTGTGTTCTTTTTCTGTCATCTGTTTTCCTCTTATCCGTTTGTATTTGACTTCATGTCATGTAATTTGTGCATCTCTTTACATAATAAAACACAAAATAATGTATACTTCTGTAGGTAAATAATGCAGACGTACAGCTGGCTGAAGAGGTATGGTTCGGGCACTGGTGGCAGTGGTGGTGACGGTGGCGTCGCTGGTCTGTTGTGGTGTCCAGATCTGCCTGCCGTCAGCATGTGCTGGAAGCTGAAGCTGATGTCCGTCTGCGTCCCGCTGTCCACACACTCTGCTGTCAGCACCGTCCCGCCAGCGGATCCCTGAACCCCGGCTCTCCTCCTCTGAGTCCATCTGATGTTCCTCCGGCAGCGCAGAGACTGATCCTGAGTCAGAGCAGACAGGTCTCCACTGCCCACCTGCACACACACACACACACACACACACACACACACACACACACAAACACACACACACATACACATGCAATAAATGTCCTGCAAAATGGCATTCAAACTCACATTATTAGCATGTAACACTGAATAAAGCACATAATCCGTCCCTGAGCTGATCATTGTCATAATAGTTTATGCTGTTGTTCAGTCGTGAGGAACAGAAACTGTTGCTAAAATAGAAATTTTAGGTGGTTTGAAAAAGTTGTGTGTATTTGGGACACAGTGTAGGCTTTAGTCAGGCATGCTCACTCCTGCTGGTGTCAATCTGGCAACCTGCGTCAGCGTGGAGACATCGAGTGATGAAAAAGTGTTTTGAATTTGAACTGCAATACCTTGTTTGACCACTGGGTGTCAATCTTACACACTGCACCTTTACAAAACTTGAAAACGAACGATTACATCACTCATATTGCTGTTCTGGGCATGAAATGGAGGCATTTTTGATGTATATCTGATTGCAAGAGCTTCATGAATGAGAAAACTGTAGGGCAGGACTTGATTCTGCTGTCTGGGAACTGGTTGTGGTTTGCTGTTTGGATTTAATAGTTGATCATGAAACTAAACACCAATGAGAGACGACGAGATGTGGAAGTGAAAGTTGCTTAGGTTAAACATGATGAGAATACTCACAGCCTGAATGTCAGCTTGGGATTTCTCTGTTTGACATAAGTATTATATTATCAATATATCAAATTGAACCACTGAAGGATTAAATTACATCTAAATAATCTTAATTTGTGACCCTGGACAAAACCAAATGTATAATTGAGATGTATACGCCACCTGAAAGTGGAATAAATGAGCTTTCCATTAATGTATGTGTGTTAGGAAAGGATACGTCTGGCTGAGATGCAGATATTAAAAATCTTTCATAAAGATATTGAGCACATTCCTTTACTCAATAATTATCTTTTAAAGTTCATGTTACTATTCAAATATGTAGTTTTTTTTATTTAAGGTAGGAAATCTTTTAAAGACCTTCATTGAGCATGATCTTTTCCTAAAATTATTAATGATTTGTGATGATTTTTGGCATAAAACTTGCATAATTTTGACTAATGCTATGTATTTTTCATGCAATTTAAGTTCACAGATGCAGGCAGGTCTCAGGGGTTTGGAATTAAAGATGCTGTATATAAGTTTCTGACTTTTTGCATCATAAAAACAGCATGTGTGTGCAGATATTTAGAAACATGCTCAGTGAACATTCCTGTTTATCTGAAACACAATGCTGAAGTCAGATATTCTGCTGTGATCATGTGTGTTACGTGTCTTTGTTTTGGTCTCTTTAACCCGCCCACTGCCAGTTTAGCCAATTATATTTCAGCACGAGGGTTGCCAGATGGTGGAAAACAGTGTATTTCATTCATTCAGTCAGGAAGGCTCTTAAAGCATGTGTCTGTGACTGAATTGTGACCTCTGGTGGACAGTAGCAGACTCTGAAATGAGACGCAGAGTTCCACATGAGGTTATTAATGAGCAAATAATATAAATATTACGAGCGTAAACATTAGGTGAGTGGGTCACACTGTAATCACGTGTCCTAACAACACGCTACATGACGAGATATGCAGTGATGAGCAGTTTAGCTGTTTGCAGCAGACGAAACACAACAGAAATGTAAATCCAGCCATTCAGAAGCACAGAATAGTGCACTCACTGCACTCCAGCACAACGGTCAGCTTTATAATCTACTGAATACATATTAAAGCTCTTGAACATGATTAACTGTAGATCCTGAATCAATGATGTGTGTTGCACTGAGTCTGCACTGTGATATTTACACAAGAACACACAGCACAACATCTAAACTTGTCTATCGCTACACATCTACAAGAATCACACAGCATCTACACAGCACTCAGACATAAAAACTAAACCTTCAATCCAACCTGCCCATTAACAGAGCACAGCATGGAGTTTATCTGAGCCGTCTGTGGATGAAAAACAGAAGGAAGAATTAAGATGAAGCGGGAAAAAAGCATTTAGTGCTGAGGAGACAGAGGAGAAACCAGCAATAAGGGAAACTACAAACAACTCAGCAGAATGAAGTCTCATGGTGATAAATGACCAGCAGACTCCATATCTGCAGACAGCACGCTTTAAAGGAGACCTGTTCTGACCCTTTATACAAGATGCAAAATGAGTGTGTGTGTGTGTGTGTGTGTGTTTGAGCTGAGAATAGCACACAGATAATGTTCTCCAGCTCTCTGAAACTGACCCTTTCAGGCTTTGATCCTAATTGTGGTGTTTTGGTGACTGTCGCTTTAAATGCAAATGAGATTGTGCTCTTTACAGAAAAGGGCGGAGCTACAGACGCCTGTGCGTCAGCATAGTGACAGATGTAAACAGCAGTGTGTGTGTTGTCAGTGCTGGTCAGGTGTGCTTCAGTGCGAGTGTGTTCTTCATGCTTCTGTCAGTCTGTGGAGTGTTTACCTGTTCACTATTTTCCTGTACTTGCAAGTCTGATTTTCTTCAGCATATTTATATTAGTGTATGATATATTCATGCTGTTTACCCTGCCTATTATAAAGATACGTACTGTTCATTAGTAGTTATGAAGTATGATCTTATTCTGCATTCACCTGAACCCAACTACTATTAATAAACAGATAATGAGTGGTTTATTGAGCTGGTACTGTTAGTTAATGGTTTGTTAATACTGTGAAATGTGACCTACAGTGTTATCATATACTGATTTTGAGAGTATTACAATGAGAACAATCTGGCAACACTAATAATGTGATTTTCCAGGTGTTAGTTTCTGTTTCTCTGTTGTCAATTGTAATTCTAGCATAGATCATCTCCAACCTCTGTGTCCTCCGACCTTTCCCAGAGGCGTCTGACATGCTAGAGTCTGTATGAGTTATTCCTGTGGATGTGTGTGTGATGGTATGTCTGTAATCCCCGCGGTGAGAGGGATTGGTAATTACGGATTAGTGTGATAATATTCAGCAGGATTCTGATGGAAACAGTGTGAGTTTCAGGCTCAGGGCAGACTTCAAACAACGCAGAGTAAAAAGTCTCTTTCTCCCGCACTTTCCTCCTACGCTCATGCTAATGTGAATCCTGCAGCTCTGAAAACGGCATACACTGGGAACAATATCTGCTAATGAACAGTTTCTGTGTTTTAAGTGTTTATTTACGGTGGTGAACTGCATTATGGGATGTTGACCTCTGCTCTGTCCACTTCTGATGATGATAATTCAACTCTACAGTTTAATAAAGAGACTTTTACTGACATTTTAGTGGTTTGAGATAATATCAGAGATAATATGTAGAGAAATAAGTGTGTAGAATAACAGAACATGTGCTGCAGTTTATTACAAGGCTTCTGTAGTGTAATGCTTCCCAAAGTGTGTGACAATGACAGGGGGTCACTTGGTGATTTACAAAATCAAATAAATGTTATTAAACTATTAGGATGACCATATCTTAACCAGAGTCATTCACACAACTGCTAAACACCATCACTGTAACACACACACAGTTACAAAATGCAATAAACATTATTATCAGCATTAGATGTAGCTTAATACTCTACTGTACATGACAGATGAGGAAAAAACCCAAAATTACCACAGTAACACCATTACAAAAGCATTCTGGGAAAGTATATTTACAGTTATTCAGCTTACTGTTAACCAGGATACAGATTTTACTTTTTTTGCCGGTCATTTTTACAGTGTAGTACAATCAGTATTCAGAGAAGCTTTTCCTCACACAAGCTTTCCGCACTCATTAACCAGCCAAACACATCCTGTGCAGTATATCTGAAGATTCCCTTCACTGAAGGTTTCATGATTTATGCCTCGCACAACTAAACACCCTCAACCCCATTACCATATTCCTGCAAGCTGCAAAACACACTCGCTATATGCAATTATGTGAGATAAAATGTGTCTAGCTATGCAAAGTCCAGTTCACAAGAACAGTGCAAATATGCTGAGTGTTTTATTTGTGTCATTCACTGGTGTACTTCTACTATTCATGCAGGGTGTAGATTACAGCAGGGGTCTGATTGTAATATAGTGGAAACTCGATTGTGCTGATCAGTATCTTAAATAATAATGAAAACAATAGATCATGTAAATATACATTTGACCACCCCTATAACATCACCATACATGCTACATGATGAACCAAGAGTGGCCAGCTGACCAAAATTACCCCAAGAGCACAGCAAGAACTCATCTAAGAGGGCACAAAAGACCCCAAAACAACACCCAAATAGCTGCAAGCCTCCCTTGCCTCAGTTAAGGTGAGTGTTCATGACTCCACCATGAGAAAGAGACTGGGCAAAACAAAAATGATGGCAGAGTTTCAAGATGAAAACCACTGCTGAGCAAAAGGAACATAAAGGCTCGTCTAAGTTTTGCCTGAAGATCCCCAAGCCTTTTGGGTAAATACTCTGTTGACTAATGAGACAAAAGGTAAACTCTTTGGAAGGTGTGTGTGCCGTTATATCTGGGGTAAATGTAACACCGCATTTCAGAAAAAGAAAATTTCTGAGTCGCTGAAGAAAAACAAAATGAAGACTGCGGACTGGCCTAGTCAAAGTCCTGACCTGAATCCAATTGAGATGCTGTGGGATGACCTTAAAAAGGCGGCTCATGCAGGAAAACCCTCAAGTGTGACTGAATTACAACATTTCTGCAAAGATAAGCAGGCCAGAACTCGGAGGAAACCCAAGCTAACACGGGGAGAACAAGCAAACTCCACACAGAAACACCAACTGACCCAGCCGAGGCTCGAACCAGAGACCTTCTTGCTGTGAGGCGATCATGCTAACCACCGAGCCACCATGCTGCCAACTCATCACAAGTTATTGAAAATGCTTGATTGCAGGTATTGCTGCTAAGGGTGGCCCAGGCAGATATTGGGTTTGGGAAGCAGACACTTTTTCACACAGGACCATGTTGTTTTTTTGTTTTCCCTTATAATAAAAAGCTTCATTTCATAAGTGCATGATGCGCTTACTTGTGCTCTCTTTAACTTATTTCTTTGATGATCTGAATGATTAACGTCTGACAAACACACACAAACATGAGAAATCAGTAAGGGGAAAAGACTCTTTCACACCCCTTTATATACAGTCTTTACTCTTTGAGAAGTGCATCTGCAGGAATAGCACAGGTACACACTTTCCAAAATGGCGTATTTATAACAGGCGGTGTGTTAAGAAATATACCTGGATTAAAAGGGCTCTGAAAGAGCAGGCAAAAAGTACTTACATTGTAGAGTCTACTCCATCTCAAAAATAAAAAGCTAAGAGCGCAGCATCAGTGTATGGACTATATGCACATTAAACAGCTCTGTACTTTTCACTCCAACTGTAGTCAGTGGATTTCATGTTGTGATATTAACAATACAGCAAAATCACTATCAGTATGCCCTTCATACTGTAGCACCAGCGCTGATGAACACTGATGTAGACGGTACGATGATGGGAAACTGACAGATGTTTGACAAATGAAGCTGGGATACAGCACAAGGCTTCTGCCATGCTTTTCTTTCTGCTGGAGTAGTTTCGCTAGTTGGCTAAAGTCAGAGCTGGTCTGCAGACTGTTGGCAGCTGGAGTTGACAGATTTTACAGTGTATGACGGACACAGACATCTTTTAGCCTGTGATATTGCAGAATATCTCACTGATCACCAGTCTCTTATCTGCAATGCACATGCTTATGTTTGGCAATGACCTGGAATCCAGCACAGTCTCATGAGGAAACGTAACTATTTTCTGTATTAGTCAGGCTTGTATGGTTTAATTCATACACAAACATACCATTTTATAAAAGGAGGTGTGCAGCCGAACCCGGTCAATAACTCAACCCTCATTGGAGGATGAGCCACTAGATTAGGGCTGTCAAACTCAGAGTTTAGTTCCTGCTTCAACACACCTATCTGTAGGTATCAAATAAGCCTGAAGGACTCAGTTAGTCTGATCAGGTGTGTTTAATTAGGGTTGGAACTAAACTGTGCAGAGCTGCGGCCCCAGAGGAACTGAGTTTCACACCTGTGGACTAGATCTGATAGTTACTAATTGCTGTGAGATTGCATTGGGTTGCTGTGGATTGCATTGGGAAATCTGGTAGTGTGACTCTTGGTCATTTAGATTAAGGGACGCAGTTTTCTGTGTAACGATTGCACAAAGTTTTAGTCTTGTTTCTAGTCCAAATATCTAACAATTCTTAAATGAAGAAGCATTTTCTTCCATAATTTCTGGGCAAAATTCTGGACAATTTCACAAATAATGAGTCGAAATGAAGAGAGTTTCTCATTAAAACCAGCAGAATAATCTGACAATGGAGGAAGAGAAATAATCTGGTTTTCACTTTGACATGTAGTTTATAAACAGCCTCTTATTAAGCTATGAACTGTTTATTAGCACTTATAAAGGTCATATTTTACATCCCTAATCCACTACAACAACCAAACCCAACTACTGCCTTACTCACTATTAATAAACAGCTAATGAGTAGTCTATTGAGCTAAAAGTCTCAGTTAATGGTTAGTTAATAGTGTAAATTACACATCAAAATAAAGTGTGACCACAAATGTGAATTTTAGGTCTGCCTCTGTAGTTCTGATGTTAACAGTGGTGAACTCACTAATCAAATAGTCCACCATCTTAGCTATTTGCAATGCATTCAAACAATCTTCTTCCAGCCAAGATTCTACTCAGTAAACCTCCTATTGTACATTCAGATTACAGAAGTAAAATGATTTGAGGATGGCATATCAGCAGCTGAATGGTGGCTCTTTCTACAGTGTTTATCTCCTTCTGTGTTCTTGTGTTGATTTATACAGTCAGATCTATTCAAACTCCTGTTCAGTTTTCATTCTTTTACATATATTTCCCCCATAATTTCTGTTTAACGAAGATTTCTCCAACACATCTCTAATCATAACAGTGTTAATAACTCATCTCTAATAACTGATGTCTTTTCTCTTCATCATGATGACAGCACATAATATTAGACTAGATATTCTTCAAGACACTAGTATTCAGCTTAAAGTCACATTTAAAGGCTTCACTAGGGTAATTAGGGTAAAGTTAGGGTAATTAGGCAACTCATTGTATAACAGTGGTTTATTCTGGAGACAATCCAACACTAATATTGCTGAAGGGGGCTAATAATATTGAGCTTAAAATGGCTTTAAAACTATTAAAAACTGCTTTTATTCTAGCTGAAATAAAACAAATAAGACTTTCTCCAGAAGAACAAATATTAGAGGAAATACTGAGAGAAATTCCTCAATCTGAGAAACATCATCTGGGGAAATATCTGAAGAAGAATATAAAAATCGTATATTTTTGTCTTCACCTGTATGTACCCTGCTGAAAACCACACGCACACACACATACACACACAAACACACACACACACACACACACACACACACACACACACACAGGTGAATCTCCTTCTGATTCAGTATCGTGTATTCACTACCTCCTCTTTTTTCCAGCAGTGAGCTTGTCTGCTGTCTGCAGATTTCTCTAGAAACCGGTTTGTCACTCCCCAAATCCATTTCCACACATGATTACCACTGCTCTGTTGTGGCACACCGGACCGGAGGATTCATTGTCCCTGTGCTTTTAACAGTGCTGCTGTAAAGGCCACTTTTCTCTGCTCTATTCCTGTCAAATAATTTCCAAGGGTACGACCGTCAGGGGCCCTGGCTTTCATAAACGCAATCATGCACACAGTTTAACATGCCTT
The DNA here is from genome assembly GCF_903798145.1 of Danio aesculapii. Lineage (NCBI taxonomy): Eukaryota > Metazoa > Chordata > Actinopteri > Cypriniformes > Danionidae > Danio > Danio aesculapii. Next base: position 49,612,611 of record NC_079457.1, read on the forward strand.
CCCTAGTCAGAGCTATAAACACACACACACACACACACACACACACACACACACACACACACACACACACACACGGAGCGCAGTGCAGACGGACGGTTTAATTAACAGTAAGCGATGATTTATTACATAGGAGATGTCCTCGTCTCTGGCATGGAGGCATAAGTGTGTCCCCAGACACTAATTCGAGCGAGCGTAATTCAGGAAACATCTCTAGCCGCACGTCCGCCGCTGGCTGCAGGGTAACGAGTATCATGTAAAGCGATAACTGATAAAGCAGACCGATAAACGAGGCTCTAGAGGGAGAGTCGGGCTCACACAAGTGTTGGTTCTGGTTTGATACCATACATCAGCATTGAATACTAAGCCTTATTATCATACATTAACACAATTTTCATTCATTTTCCTTCGGTTTAGTCTCTATTTCAGAGGTCTCCACAGTGGAATGAACCGCCAACTATTCCAGTATATGTTTTAACAACACAATCTCACGCAATTCCTAACTTTTTGATTTAGTGGCTAATTTGTACCAATTTGTATGATCTAATTCGTACAATTTAGTATGATTTGCTCATCCCCCAATGACGGTTGGGTTTAGGGGTGGGGCTAGGTGCCACGCCTCCTTCTTAAAATCGTACAATTTCATACGACTGAACTCATACAAATTTATACGAATGAGCCACTACACTGACAAAACGTAAAACACTTATGTTTCCTCGTGAGATCAGGCTGGTTTTACACACTGGATGCCCTTCCAGCTGCAACCCAGTACTGGAAAACACCCATACACACTCATTTCTCACACACACACACACTTATACACTACAGCCAATGTAGTTGATCAATTCCCCTATAGTGCATGTGTTTGGACTGCAACCGGAGCACCCGGAGGAAACCCACGCCAACACGGGGAGAACATGCAAACTCCACACAGAAACACCAACTGACTCAGCTGGAACTCGAACCAGTGACCTTCTTGCTGTGAGGCCATAGTGCTAACCACTGAGTAACCGTGCTGCCAGCTCCAGAAATGCAGGTATATTTTTGTATCAGTCAGTAGTGATTATTATGTGGAGCGGTGAGCAGGGGCTCAACAATATGGCGGATTTATTTTGTGCATTTTTGTTAGCATTTTGGTTAATCCTGCACATCCTCCTAGCCCCTAGACGAGGGGAGGACATCACTTTAGGCTCTGATTTACACACATGAACCGAACCATGACAAGACTACTGGATGGTTGATTTTATTCCTCATGAACCTTCCCAGTGAAGAAACAGAGACAGCGACTGGTCTTCGCTATTGCACAGAGAACAGAGAGCTGAAGGGGAGAGTTCAAAGAGGTGATAGACAGACAACAGGGGGAAGGGAAAGACGACACACACACACACACACACATATACACAGAAACACACACACTATCTCAGCCTCACTGCGCACATGGACAGCATTTTAAGCACGTCTGCTGCTGCAGGGGGTCTCCAGAGTCAGACTGCTGATTAAATGAAACCTGTAGGTATAATTAAACTCTGGCTTTTATTATTGCTATTGACTGTAATTTTATCTTATTGTGTGGAGAAAACTGATCAATAGTTATGGCTGATAGCGATGCCTGATATATCGCTGGCCGTATCGCACTATTAATGTATTGGAGTGTTGGAGAGAGAGAGAGAAGGCATGAGGGCTCAGACACCACACCCTGCAGAGACTGAAGACAGAAGCGGGCTTGTTTTCTGCAGTTTAGATAATACTGCATTTGTCTGCATTTAGTTTTATTTTCAGGATCAGAATAAATACAAATCAAGATGTCCTGATATCAAACAACTCAATGAATGGTGTGTGTCTGTGCTGCATCTTCGGCCTCTATTTTAACAATGCAGGCACAAAGTCTGCAGCGCATGTGTAAAAGCATTAAGGCCGTGTCCGAATCCACTTTTGCTTTTTTAAGGACGAGTGAATGCTATTAGAAGTGTGAGTGAATGAGTGTGTATGGGTGTTTCCCAGTACTGGGTTGCAGCTGGAAGAGCATCCGCTGTGTAAAACATATGCTGGAAAAGTTGGCGGTTCATTCCACTGTGGCGACCCCTATTGAATAAAGGGACTAAGCTGAAGAAAAATGAATGAATGAATGAATGTTTCCAGAATGTGTCTGTAAAGTTTCAGCTTAAAATACCCAGCAGATTATTAATTATACAATGCTGAATATGCCCAATATGAGCTCAAAGCTTAGTGTAGCTGTTTTTGTAACCTGCGTCTTTGAATGCAAATGAGCTGTTTCTGCTCCCGCCCACCTTTACGACATGTGTGTGTTTTGTCCTGCGTTACGTCAGATAAACAGCAGTCAGTGATAGACACGCATGAAGCAGAGATCCAGTGAATAATGCCCCAGTATGGTTATTTGATGTATTTGTGGAGGAGTTTAGTCAAGCCTTTCTGCAACGATGAGTCCCACACAAATGCCATTACGAAGTTTGCAGTACACACACACACACACACACACACGCACACACACACGCACACACACACGCACACACACACACACACACACACACACACACGCACACACACACACACACACACACACACACACACACACACACACACAATATAACAGATATAACGTCCACAAACCAGGACTCCTGTTGTATGATTGAAGTGTCCTTGTATAACGTCAGCTGCAAGTGTCCTTGTATAACGTTACAGGTGTTCTGACATTATGCAGCTGGGCTGATTCCAGCGGTTGTACAGTGATTTCACTGTCTTTACTTTATTACAAACATTATAATCGTTTTAAAGAAACTCTTTCTTGAGCTGCAGCTGATCACAGAGAGCTGAACAGATCTTATAATCCAAGTTTCTTTGCAAATCCTGTTCTGTAGACATGTTTATAAGTGTTAGTTACTACGGTGACATGCTAATATGCAGCTGCCAATCAATTCAGAGGGCGGGGAAAGCCACACTCCTACATCACGCTACAGTCGGCTTCAAAATCAGTGGAATTTGGATCCTATTTTAACATCAGGAAATTTAATAAATGAGACTTCTTGTGTTTCCATCTCCTCAATATGACTGTGGACACACTATACCTACACACAGTTTGTCCAAACAGCTTACTAAAGATGATCTTCATCACAGGTTCTCTTTAAAGAGTTTCGCTCAATTCTTCAACCTGTAGCTCTACCAGCTCTTCTCTCCACCACAGAGATCAGACTCGAGCATTGGTTCATTTCCAGAATTCACATGCATATTCTGACAGACATTAAACATGCATGCATGCCTTTTTATGTCGCTGCTAAACTACTTGGACTGACTGATTTAGTGTTTTTTTAATGCACTTGAAAGCTGTGGCTGTTTTTGTGTGTAAGAATTAGCTATGCAGAACTTGTATCATACCCTGCAGACAGTTTGTCGAGGGAATACATCTCTGCTGGAACGCCGTGAAGCGGAGCGATCCTTTCCTACTGTGTGCCTGCTGCTATGTATTTATTCAAATCAAACTCAAAGTTATGTACGAAAGCCTCTTGGAAAACAAACCGACTGGATGAGTTTGCAGCAGGCATTGTTTGTGCAATCAGCTCCTGTTTGTTCAAGGAATCATTGTTTCATTTTGAAGTCTCTCGGCACATAAATATCTCCGCTGTGTAGTATTTCTGCCTTCTTTGATGTCTCAAACATTAGTTTGTTCGAGAAACAATTGAGCTTAGGAACGTTCCACATATTGCAGTAGGCAGCAGCTTTGAACTGAAAACAACAGCAGGTAAAACATAAGTATTAAACACGTCACCATTGTTCTCAGAAGGCATATCTCTAAAGCTGCTGTTGACTTGATATTTTCCCCGGATGTTGGTAACAACCAAAGAAATACAGATGTGCAAAGAAAACAATTCTAATTAGTTTACAAATGAAGTTCTGTGTAATAAAATGAAATGACGCAGGGAAAAAGTGTTGAACACATGAAGAAAGGAAGGTGTGGTTCAGCAGGGAAAGCCCAGACAGCAGCTGAAATCTCTCAGTAGTTCTTCAGCAAGCCTCTGCCCTTCCTACATTGAGTACAATTAGCATGATTATAAAAATTAAGTCAACTTAACAGTTACAATGGGTACTTACATAATTTTTGTAAAGTCAACGTATTGCTTTTAAGGCAATTGGTTTCCTTGACACATATAATTATTACAAATTGAAGATTATTAGAATAAATCTATTAGATTTTACTACATCAAAAAGTCATTTGTTCCATTTATGTTTTGCACATTCATTAAAAATAAATAAATAAATAAATAAATAAATAAATAAATAAATAAATAAATAAATAAATAAACAAATAAATAAATAAATAAATAAATAAATCAATAAATAAATAAATAAGGCGTCACGGTGGTGCAGTGGGTAGCACGATCACGATGTTAATTGGGTCATCATATCATTATTGTGGGTAGTAAGCCTATTATTTGAGTGATCGTATTGTTCATATGAACTTCATGCTCATCTCCCTCACCGAATGTTTGTCCCCTCTGTTATACGGGGCAGAGCTGCCATCAGTGGAACTGTATTCAGATCATCTTGAGCTCTGCTTTCCTCATTTATCCTCTACATCAGTGTTTCTCAACCCTGTTCCTGAAGGCACACCAACAGTCCACATTTTCAACCTCTCCCTAATCAAACACACCTGAATCAACTTATCATAACATCAGAAGAGACTCCAACACCTGAAGTTATGGGTCAGAAAAGGGAGACATACAAAATATGTACTGTTGGTGTGCCTCCAGGAACAGGGTTGAGAAACACTGCTCTACATCTCCCACGTCTCAGACAGACGTACCTGTTGGTCTACATACTGATGAAGTGAAGGATGAACTCGCTGTTGACACTCATTTCCATACTGAGTAGATCTTGATCCCTCCCCTGCCCATTCATTCCACAGGGATTAATTAGACACACACGGAGCTGAACCCTCATTAACACACTCCTGTGATATGATCTGCTACAAATCTGCTGTGAGTGTGTGTGTGTGTGTGTGTGTGTGTGTGTGTGTGTGTGTGTGTTCAGAGGAGATCCCTTACACTTCAATAATGCAGAAGGGTGGAAAACAGCTCCAAGTTGACATTTTCCTCATTGCCTGGCCATGAGGAAGAGCAGCACAATGATAGAGTGCTGAGTGGATCACTGATATCAAGTGAAAATGAATGAAGTTTTTAGGGTACAGCTGATGTTAAAGTCACACATTCAGACTTTGGCATTCATTAAAGCAGGATTACCAAAGGCGAATGCTGATTTATTATAATGACACTGTTAAGAGCACAACTTGAGGACATGCTCCCTATATAATTTTTAGTGCGACTTTGAATATTCACTTGAATGACTTCAATACAACATTACAGCACCATTATTGGCCTGTGAACAATGTTGTAGTCTGATTGTCATTGGCTGATAACTGTGCTGATAATGAGTACATCTTACGTCATCCATCATATGTCCAGAGAGGTTTGTACATTGGATCGCTGCTGAAACAGTGGGCGTGGCTTGTTTTTTCTACTGCTAACTGATTGGATGTAGTAAAGTAGGCGTTTCATTTAGAAAGATGTGGAAAAGGTTTTGTAAAGAGTAATTTTAACCAAATCAGTCAGCCAAAACTGACCGCTGGAGGGGCGTGGTTATATATGTTAGCCCCGCCCTATACCTCAGACAGACCTCCAGGCAGCGTAAAAAACATGCTGGACAAGTTGGCGGTTCATTCCGCTGTGTTGCCTCCAGGTTAATAAAGGTAATAAGCTGAAAGGAAAATAAATGAATGAATGAATTTTACCCCAGTATTTTCAACTGAGTTTCTGCACTCGCCTGCTGATCCTGACACATGCGTGCATGCGTGTAAATATCTTTTCATCTTGTTTTATACTTGAACTACTAAATGAATGATTGAGTCTGTTTAACTGATTATATGTTAACTACATCACAACATCCATGCTGTAAAAGGAACTCATAAGAAATTCCCTCATTAACTGTTCACCGGAAATGTATCTGCATGGGAAAAAACAGGAGCTGTGCTATACCCTGTTCAGCTGTTTCATTCAGATGTTTTATGTAGAGGACGCATACTTTCACCAAACTAAAGTCAGACCAGCCTGTGTTTGCTTGGAATTTTGATCAACTATGACTGGGATTACACACCTTGCACACAACACACACACACACACCACATTTGTTTCATACTTTAGAAACAAGACAAAAACTGTAAGAAAAGCTCTTCTTTTCGCAGTGATGTCAGTAATGTTAGTCCAAATAACTGCAATTCTTAAATCAAGAAGCATTTTCTAGACCAGTGTTTCCCAACCCTGTTCCTGGAGGCACACCAACAGGACATATTTTGGATGTCTCCCTTACCTGACTAATTAACTTCAGGTGTTGGAGTCTCTTCTTGTGATTTAATTAGCTGATTCAGGTGTGTTTGATTAGGGAGAGATTGAAAATGTGTACTGTTGTGCCTTCAGGATCTAGACAAGCAAAACAAATAGTCTTGTTCTAAGAAAAGAGTCAAACTGAAGAGAGTTTCTCCTTAAAACAAGTAAAATAATCTGACTATGGGGGAGCAGAATAATCATGTCAACAGAAAAAGCAGATTATTTTACTCACCGCACTGTCAGATTATTTAGCTTGTTTTAAGGATAACCGCACCTTTTTGGCATGTTATTTCTAATAAAATACAGTACTTGTTTTGCTTGTCCACAAAATGCTTCTTGATTTAAGAATGTTTAGATTTTTGGACTAAAAGCAAGACTAAAGGTATTATTCTGCATAATCTTCATTAGTATTGTGTCCCATAACAGAATAAATACAGTAGAGGAAAGACTGCATTTTCTGCACTGTCCCGTAACGTCTGTCACTGAGATGAATGGGAATGCTGACGGCGGGTTTTCTCCTGCTATTCTACACCTCACTGAGCACCACAACTACCAGCGAACATCTTTCTGATAAAAAATTAATGCAGAAAACCCCTTTGATGAGGCCTTGAGAGAAGGCGAGATGTGACGATACGTCTGGAGGGATGAGACAGAAGGCAAGGGTGTGGTCCAGTGTGTGTGTGTGTGTGTGTGTGTGTGTGTGTGTGTGTGTGTGTGTGTGTGTATGAGTTAGATGGAGGACGAGTGAATCTTCGATGAATTTAAGCTCTTATACAGTTCAAGTTCAAGATTATTCGCCCTTCTGTGAATTTCTTTCTCAAATATTTCCCAACAGATTGAGGAATTTCTCTCAGTATTTCCTCTAATATTGTTTCTTCTGGAGAAAGTCTTATTTGTTTTATTTCAGCTAGAATAAAAGCAGTTTTTAATAGTTTTAAAGCCATTTTAAGCTCAATATTATTAGCCCCCTTCAGCAATATTAGTGTTGGATTGTCTCCAGAATAAACCACTGTTATACAATGACTTGCCTAATTACCCTAACTTTACCCTAATTACCCTAGTGAAGCCTTTAAATGTGACTTTAAGCTGAATACTAGTGTCTTGAAGAATATCTAGTCTAATATTATGTGCTGTCATCATGATGAAGAGAAAAGACATCAGTTATTAGAGATGAGTTATTAACACTGTTATGATTAGAGATGAGTTATTAACACTGTTATGATTAGAGATGTGCTGGAGTAAAATATAAAGCATTAATATTGAACTGTATCTGCCATATGCTCATTAATACTAATGTAACTAGGAGAAAATGAGTGTAAAAAGACTCACTCTGCTTGCTTAATGAATCTGGTTGCCTAGTTACCGCATCCCATTGCAATGCAGCACCAATGGAGACGGTGCAGAGAGTGATTGATGGGATGCTGGATACCGCTGGTCCGCAGGGCAGATTGATGCTGTTTATTCAGCGGGTGGTTTTGCCAGCAGAAAAGAAGCTGTGTGTGTGTGTGTGTGCGTGTGTGTGTGTGTGGAGAAATGCTGAACACACACATCAGATAAACACACGTCTACAGTATTTGTGCGCTCGGGTCTGTTGTGTGATGTCTGTGGATTGTCATTTTCATGTAATCATATCTGGAGATGTGGCTTTGTGTGGCAGACATTGGGAAAGCAGCAGTAGTGGCACGTTTGGAGAGTCAGAATGGAGGACAGCTGAAGATGTGAGCTGTGTTTGGCTTTAAATCTGGATTATGGCTCATGCAGTTAGAATTGAACAGCTCTTTGAGCTGTAGATGGGTTAGTTCACACAAAGCTGAACATTCTGGGGGTGACACAGTGGCTCAGTAGTTAGCACTGTGGCCTCACAGCAAGAGTGTGGAGTTTGCATGTTCTCCCCGTGTTGGTGTGGGTTTCCTCCAGGTGCTCCGGTTTCCCCCACAGTCCAAACACATGCGCTATAGGGGAACTGATCAACTAAACTGGCCGTAGTGTGTGTGTGTGTGTGTGTGTGTGTGTGTGTGTGTGTGTGTGTGTGTGTGTGTGTGTGTGTGTGTGTGTGTGTGTGTCAGCAGTGTGTGAGTATCTCCAGCAGTCTCTAATGGTGAACAGTAATTAATTGTGTTTGTTCTAATCAGACTTGATGCAGAAACACTTTGATTGACATTCTCTCTTTGTACGTGTCATCAGAGGGGGGAAAGCCCCGCCCCCACTAGTGCCCATCTCTCCATCTCATTAGCATAAACAGCAGCCCTGAGTGAGAAGCAGCCGTCTGTCCATTAGCCATTAGAGTTTTGAATCTGTCACTATGCTGACACACAGGTGTCTGTAGCTCCGCCCTCTTCTGAAAAAGAGCACAATCTCATTTGCATTTAAAGCGACAGTCACCAAAACACCACAATTAGGATGAGAGCCTGAAAGGGTCAGTTTCAGAGAGCTGGAGAACATTATCTGTGCTATTCTCAGCTCAAACACACACTCTAGAGACAGCAGAGACGCATTGGACAGCTTGGAGAAAGGGGCAGAATAGGTCTCCTTTAATATTTAATGACACTTCATACAACAAAAGCAAACAAACAAACAAAAAAATATTCAACTTAAACATAAAAACATAAGATATTTAATTAGCATTAAGCTTTGGTTGAGGTGATCGAGCAGAAAGCGTGAGGGCTCAAATCATTAGCGCTCCTGTTCCACTCCACACGTACAGCACAACCCACAGATTCATTAAACTGCATGGATTAAAGAGAATAACAGCTCCTAATTAAGGGTCTTTTAGCAACACGGATCCCAGGAGAGGCTGTCAGCGGACACAGCAAGACACTTGGACGGCATGTTTTCGTGCTCTGATCTGCTTGAATGGGTTTATTTTGGAGGACACAAATCATCTCTCTGTGTCTACATGAAGTCATTCATTCATTCAGCTTAGTCCCTTTATTCATCAGGGGTGACCACAGCGGAATGAACCGACAACTATTCCAGCATATGTTTCACACAGTAGATGCCCTTGCAGCTGCAACCCAGTACTGGGAAACACCCAACACACCAAATCCTAAATAAGATGAACTACAACAGAAGAAGAGCAGAGTCAGAATGGGTCATCCTGCTGTGTCTGTGGTTCAGGCTGCTGCTGGTGTAGTTTTAGTGGTGTGTTGACATGTTCTAGACACCCTCACTTCTTACCTATCAGAAACACTGACAGCTGTTGATCATGTCTCATTTCTTTGGCAAGTAATAACTCTTAACTAATAAGGGATCTGGAAACGGTGGAGAGATGAACCTGAGAGATTAAACTCCACTGAGAGTGTGTTGAGTTACAGTCAGGCACTGCCCTGGACAGCCCCGATGGGTCCTGAGCAGCCACTAAGGTCCAGCAAATCATTCCTGCTCTGCGATGCGTAGAAATCAATTACTGTCAGTATATGAGGGCAAACAGCTGAAGAAGAAAGCCATCTATCCATGCTTCAGCTCTCTATCCTCCAGCTCACCTTTCTCTAATGTTTCTCTCCAGCAGTAATGGAGTCCATACAGCTCTTCAGAGTAATACATCGCTCTTTAACATCTTTAATTCCTTTTCTTCACTATCCTGCTCTAACAGCAACTACAAGTATTGGGACAGTATGGGAAACGCAAATAAAATAAGACAGCAGTGATTTCCACATTTACTCTGACTTGTATCTCATTGCAGATCATATGAACACACAATATTTGATCTATTGTCTGGTCAGCTTCAGTTCATCTGGATATCTCCATCCTCTCCTGTCATTCAGAGCTGCAACACACTCCAGAAACAGTGACAGGAGCAGTTTAGGGCAGAGATCAGGTGAACTGCTGAATAATGATGTGATGTGACACAGGTGATGTCAACAGGTGATTGTGATTATGATCTGCTACTAAAGCAGCATCAGTACAGGTCTAGTCCTTTAGGAGCAGAGATGGGCCGAGGATCGCCAGTTTGACCACAGATACGAGAGGAAATGACTGAACTGATTAAACACAATGTTCCTCAGAGAAAGAGAGGAAGACTTTTTTGTTTGCTTTAAATTGTTCTCCGACTACCATGATAGCTTATTTTGTGAGTTTGTATTGAATGAGAACACAGAGAAAAGCTCTATTCACTCAGGACTAGCTCACTCTATATGAAGGTCAGGTCAGTTTAGCTCACACCAATGTAATTTATAATTTCAATCTCCTCCAAATCGAACATGTCTGATTTTTTTCTCAGTCAAGCTCTAAAAATACTACAGAGTAAATTACCTGCTGTTGTTGTCTACGCTCCGAGAAGATCGAGTGTTATTATGCTTTTGTATGTTTCACAACACTCCTCATTTACTCTGACCTTTGTCAAACGGCGTAACTAAAGCATCTTTTCTCATTCCTCCTCCAAGAGCAGGTTCATTATGGATTTACTGCTCTTTTGCCAGTTTATCAGGTAATGGATGTTTTCAGAACTGCTGGCTGTCAGAGCACAGTTTGATAAGAGGATCCACAATATCACACGTGCATTCACACCATAATTAAAAATGAGATTTCAGTGTTTCCTCAACATCACCGCTGTACTTTCAGACTCCAAAAGTTCATCTCTAGTCTTTGTTGTGCATCTTTTATTAGCTGAATCAATTATTCAACAGCCCAGTGGACTTTGTGCTACTTCCATGAAGTTGTTTGAAAATGAAATGTTTTGAATAGCTTGGATGCTTTATCTCTCGCTGGAACAGGGCTAATAAAGCTCATTAAATATCATTACAGTAAGACAAACACAACGGGCTAAGAAGAAACCATGGAGATGTGATTAAAACATGTACGCTCTGTATGAATATATCTGTATTCTCGTTCAGTCCACCTGCTCAGCTTTTTCACATTAGTCTAACCAATCAAACTGCATGTGAATATCTGAATTGAACATAACACTTTCGACAGTTAATTGCAAGTTTACAGCATTTAATTTCCTTATTATCATTATGTTATTACCAGGTCATTTCAAAGACAATATTCAGAGTGTTTTAATATCTCTAGATGGCACTTGCATTATGACAAACAACATTAATTAGAGGAAAATGTAAGAGACTGAAGGCATGTTTATTTTTTGGATACATATGTGGACTTGTGCTACTCAGAGAAAATACTAAAACATCAACCACTAACAAAAGCTTTGACAATGTTGTCGCTACAACACAGATCTGCTTGTTTTGATTTATGCTAGCCTCGAGAGAGGATTACATATTATTGGACTGAGTGAGAAGGACCAAATACTGCTCTGTGTCCGCAATAACAGGTAGTTAGCATGTATGAAAAGGCAATCATCTCTCCTTAGCATAAAAATATACAATAGATTGGTAAAAGTGATTTGTATTTATTTATAATGTCCTGTAATAGATATTAAGTCCTTGTCTATCTGTACTGTGTACTGTGAAACATATTTGAATGCTGTGTTGTTTTAATCAGCGGTACTCATTCCAAATATAATACATATATACATGAATGCACACAGACTCATGAGGACTTGTGTTACAGTGGGCACAAAAATTGATGTAAGCATGCTTATTAATCAGACAGAATGATGTTTGAAGACGCTGTGAGGGTGTGGTTTAGGAGGAGAGGAGATAATATACACACTGTAAAAACTGCTGAGTTCCACACATTTCCTCAACCCAGGCTCATTCTGAAAATGTACCCCGATATACATTTATGGAGAGCCCCAAATACGTCCATGGAGGTACATTTTTTGCAGTTTTTGTGAATCCAGCAGAGGGCGCTGTGTACACTCAGATCTCAAATTTCTCTCATGATTCACACCTGCTGTCACACGTAAATCCACCAGAGGCCGCTGTACACTGACTGACCGACTGATCCACCCTCCTCCTTCCTGGAACCGTTCTTCGCTAAACTTGAATCTCATAGTCACGGTCAACTCCTCTCTATGTCTCAAGTCCGCCGACATACGCAGCTAGCCACTAGACAAACTGGTAACAGTGGGAAAGCTGTCCATGCGGAGATAAGCGGTCAGCTAGTAAGCGTGAAAAGGAACAGCATCACACCGCACCGTAGCATTCGCTTTAAAGAGGAAATGCAGCCGTATATACATCTGGCTACATAATTCACCATCTCCAGAAATGAATACAGGGCTACGCTTTCATAATTAGCCTGTGTTGCAAATCCTTCATGGTTTTTGCAGTGTGTGTTGTTCAACTTCTCCTTTCCATGAGTATGATTATGGACAGACAGACAGACAGACAGAAAGACAGACAGACAGACAGACAGACAGACAGACAGACAGACAGACAGACAGACAGACAGACAGACAGACAGACAGACAGACAGACAGACAGTAAACAGTGTTTTTTTTCTTACCTGGAACATGACCCTGTACTGCTCCTCAGGCTTCTGCACCACACACATGTTACACCCCATCCTGACCTCAGACCTCCAACTCCTTCACGCAAACCAGCTCAGGTCACAGTATATCAGAATATCAGCGCTAGTTCAGCATCTCCCAGACAGTCTGTTCAGCTTTTCACAGTCCAGTAAGATAAACAATCCTCTGTTTAATCAGCTCTTGTCGAGTGTATTGCCTCTTCTTGTTGAATCGCTGAATGCCTCCTCAGTTTTAAGTCATCAAAAGCGTCTGCTAAATGACTCCATGTAAATACTTGCATCCACAGCATAAACGCTGTAAAGTATTTCACAAACACAAACACACACACACACACATGCAAGAAGTCATTCAACAGCACTCCATTTCATCCTCCTCAGCTCTTCTGTAGGACGGTCATCTCCTCAAGTCTAATGTGGAGTGTGAAATCAAATGAAGGCCGTTCTGTAGAGAAGTCCATTTGTGCTTGATGTGAAACAGTGTAGTGCAGCGCTTCTTCTCCTCCCGTCCCCATTGATGAGCTTAATTCAGAGAAAATCAGCATGAAATTGTGGTTCTCTGCTTTCTCTCACGCTTTTATCAAGACCACTTCCACCGGCGCTGTCTTATTTTCTGAAATTACTCCTCGATCAGTAAATGCTGCATGTGGATGCTTGCGTAACATCTAGTGATTTAGTCTAAAGTGATGGAAGGAGGATTGGATAGATTGAATGTTTGTTCTGGAGAGATCTGCAGCTTTCCGAGAGCGAATATCACTCCTGCCTCGCTGTGTTTCAGAATGAAGTGTTGGATTTAGCAAAGAGTCAGATTAACTCCAAAGCATTTTGGTCAAAGTGTTAGATGAAAAGCAGAGCAGCAGGATCAGTGTGCTGGATCTACTTTACTGGAGAATCTGTCATGAATTCCAGGACCTTTCATTTGGGATTTAACAGTAGGTGAAGGTCTTGACTTTGTATTCACAGTTTAGAAATCTCAAAAGCATCCATTATTAATAGTCCTGATGTTTGAAGATCCACACAGATGACAGAGAGGTTACTTTCAAACCAAGCAGCCTTGAACAAAACCTGACAAATCTTTAGCCTTAATGCAAAACTCCTAACTGCAGATTCCCATCAGACTGGCTGAGCTTCACCTTGAGTTTCCAGTGGACAACAGTAAATACGAGCACAGCTTCATGCACCAGTCACACCTGAAATCAATAGTCTCTAGTGTTCATTCTCAGCAGACACTCAAGGAAAGTTTGGCTGTTTGCACTTCATCCTTTGTGTCTTTTCCATTACCCCTCCACCTGTTCACTCTCGCTCAGATCTCCCTCTACTCGAGTCTCTCCACGTAGCTGTTTCTCATCTCTCTAAAACTGTGACTTGACCTCAGCTGGATAAAAATGCATGTTGCACGCAGGACGAATCGGTAATCGGTTGCACATAAAAGACTGAGGTGAGAGACTCAACACGCTTGAGGAAAACTCAGTCCCACACAACTCCTCCACTCTAACAGTTCTGCTTATGTGCGGATTACAGCATTCACTCGACACTCACTCAAATACAACCAGAACCAGGTGCGCATCATGAGTGTAGAGCACTGATTACGCATTTGTTTTCTAATCAACCTCTATTTATCAATATTTAGATCAATTCAATTAAACAGCACAAGCCCTTAATAGTGGTCACAGGCGCTCTCTGTCAGACACAAGTCAATATCTTTCTTAATAAGATCCCAGTTGGATGCTTTCGCTGCTCAGTGAGTTGTGAAATGTAATTATCGAGCCTTTTGTCTTTGCGCTCGCACCGTTTGCTGCAGAGGTGCGACGTTAGAAAGCTGAGCTGTCCGAAGACACACAGAAATCTCAAATCTTCTCCATTTGTGAGTTATTTTGTCTCCTTTACGTCCGTCTAGCAAGTTCCAACATTGCAACTCGCTTGATTCAACTACTTGTGCGCACTTTATTCAGGCGTCAGCCTCTTTAAATGGAAAACGTGCAGCTTTAATCCCGTTAGACTGTCAGAAACGCGTGTGTTGGTTCATGCACCCTGCTGTTTTAGATTGCAGGCTAGCCATTCACACTGCAGTAATGTGCCAGACACACTCAACATGCTCCGAGACGCTAACAGGCGTCGCCCTCTCACACACACACACACACACATGCACAGACACACAGACAGGCGGGTCAAATGTTAACACACACACTCACCAAAACACACTGGTGCATTTCACCTGGAATAACAGGTAATACTAGACATCTTCAACTAAACCCCTCCTGATAGCACTTAATTCTCTGAGCACTCTGTTTAATCAGCTCTTGTAGTGTGTGTTGCCTCTTGTTGGTGAATTTCTGAATGCCTCCTCAACTGTAAGTCGCTTTAGATGAACTGTAAATGTATTTATCCGACACCCTTCAGTCTCCACACGTGAGCGTCAGACTCTTGAAGAAGTCAGGTATGATGGAGAGGCGTGTCTGTCATCCCTCCTTCTCTCTCTTCTTCCCTCCAAAAGAGCTGAATCCTTTTGTTTGGGAAAGGTTGAAGTAATCCATACTGACTGTTGCTTTACTGAAACCCCCAGTCCCTGTTTGTGATCTGGTTGAGAGTGTTTCCTGAGCCGTGCTTCTGTGTTGAGGACCGGCAGGTGAGCTGAGTTTCTGCTGTCTCTCGATCCTGGTGTGAAACGCTGAATAAACTCCCCCACTGCAGCCCGGAGAGAGAGAGAGAGAGAGAGAGAAGGAGAGAATAAGAGCCACACAAAGACATTAACGCCCTGTGAAGCCACACACACACACACACACACACACACACACACACTAGTGCTCGCACTCACTGGCAGAGTAGTATAGGATGCAACAGAATTATACATCCCCTCTCTCTCTCTCTCTCTCTCTCTCTCACACACACACACACACACACATACACACACACACATATAGACAGACAAACACACACACTCGCATGCACCTCAAAACAAATAAGCAAAAAGCCCTTACTCTAGCACTGCATTCTCTGAGCTCCAGCTAATGCCGTAGTATAGTCAGCACTTGTTGTGTGTGTTGCCTCTTGAATCTTGTTGTGTGTGTTGCCTCTTGAATCGCTGAATGCCTCCTCAACTTCAGCGTCTGCTAAATGACTTGACATCTTGAGAATTGGAGTGCGAGTATGTTTGGTTTTTGTTTGTCTTGAATTAAGCACATTCATACAATTTTGACAAAAGCGTGAAGCCTCTAATTTTTGTACGACTCAAATGATACACAAACAAATTGAGCAGAATATGAACGATTACAGATTCCTCAGATTTTGTATGACTCCATTCATTCATTCATTCATTCATTCACTCATTCATTCATTCATTCATTCATTCACTCATTCATTCACTCATTCATTCATTCACTCATTCATTCATTCATTCATTCATTCATTCACTCATTCATTCATTCATTCATTCATTCATTCATTCACTCATTCACTCATTCATTCATTCACTCATTCATTCATTCATTCATTCATTCATTCACTCATTCATTCATTCATTCATTCATTCACTCATTCATTCATTCATTTTCTTTTCAGCTCAGTCCCTTTTTTAATCTAGGGTCGCCACAGCGGAATGGACCGCCAACTATTCCAGCATATGTTTTACACAGCGGATGTTCTTCCAGCTGCAACCCAGTACTGAGAAACACCCATACACACTCATTCACACACACACACTCATACACTACGGCCAGTTTAGTTCATCAGTTCCCCTATAGTGCATGTGTTTGGACTGTGGGGCAAACCGGAGCACCCGGAGGAAACCCACACCAACACGGGGAGAACATGCAAACTCCACACAGAAACACCAACTGACCCAGCTGAGACTCGAACCAGCGACCTTCTTGCTGTGAGGCCACAGTGCTAACCATTGAGCCACCATGGTGCCCCTGTATGACTCTATTCATATGAAATAGCAGTGGTTACTATATGACTAAAATCACTATTTTCTAATAAACAAACAAGCAAACTAATATACCCCCCCCCCCCCTCTCTCTCTCTCTCCCTCTCCTGAATAATGCATGTTAAAGCTGGCCTGTGCTAATGGATAGATGTGCTATTCATAAGTCATGGATTGGTGTCTATTGTGCATGATTTGGGAAATGTGAATCCTTTATTTTCTGCAGGGATGAAAGCGTCGGCGGTGAGATGAGACCGGCGGATACACACTAATGTTTCTGTTCTGATGTGCGTGTGTCGCCGTGTGTGTCGCTTCCTGTGGACGCTTATTCTGCTGATGGACACAAAGAGCAGCTAAAAGACAGAAAGCAAAGGGAACCGAGAGAATGAGCTGACGAGAAGCACAGAAGAGAAACTAGGTAACAGGTGCGAGACCCTGATGAAAGCTGAGAAACAGCCAAGAGCTCCAATGTAATTAGTGTGTGTGTGCGTGTGTGTGTGTGTGGAGAAGGGCACCAGAGACATGGTTTTTGCAGCTTGTTTATGGACATACGCCTGATTCCTGAGACAATAGACAGCACATATAGCAGGATTCCTGTGTCATTAGTTTGAGATAGCCTAATCTCCGCTCCAAATATTTAGAGATGTTTACAGCTGTTGAATATTCATAGCTTTATCTCCTGCTTGTATAATAAAAGGAGGCTAAGATTACATTAGCAGCACCATTACACTGTTCAGTGTTCATTATTGTGTTTGTTGGACTCCTACAGCAGCTTTAAATCAATCAAAGATGACTGTAATTTTCACACAACACACAATTATGATTGATTATTGATTAGAATTTCTCTGATTGGTCAGATGACTCTACTCTTTTCTGATTGGCCAGATGACTCTACTCTTCTCCGATAGGTCAAATGATCCCACTCTTCTCTGATGAGTCAGATGATTCTTCTTTTCCGATTGGCCGGATGACTCTACTTTGCTCTGATTGGTCAGATGACTCTACTCTGCTCTGATTGGTAAGACTACTTTTTTTCTGATTGGTCAGATGATTCTCCCTCCTCTCTGGTTGAGTCAGATGGCTCTACTCTTCTTTGACTGGGTCAGACGGTTCTACTCTTTTCTGATTGGGTAAGCCGACTCTACTCTGATTAGTCAGATGACTCTACTTTGCTCTGATTAGTCAGATGACTCTACTCTTGGTTAGACTACTTTTTTCTGATTGGTCAAATGATTCCCCCCTCCTTTCTGATTGGGTCAGACGACTCTGCTTTGTTTGGGTAAGATGACTCTACTCTTTTCTGATTGGCTTAATTACTCTTCTTAACTCTACTGCATTAATTGTTCAGATTATTGTACTCTGCTCTCATTGGTCATTTGGCCAAGTGATCTGTCATATGGTCTGTTGTGATTGGTTGACCACTTACACCACGTCCCATAAAGCAAACACCTATCACCAAATCTGAACCATAAACTGTGATATAGACAAGAAAATTCACACACACACACACACACACACACACACACACACACACACACACACACACACACACACACACACACACACACACACACACACACACACACACACACACACACAGCATTAGAGCTGCAGAAGCGTGTGAGCGCTTGTTTACTTTAAGTCTGTCCTGAGGGACCCTTGGCTACACACACACACAGCATATATAACAGCTCCTGAAGATGATGAGTTTCAACTGTTTGGAGCCGTCTCTCATCAACATGCCATGGAGATTCATATTTACAGAGTTACATCAAGTAAAAGATTAAAGGACGTCTCCTAAATCCAAATAAAATAATAATAATAGGAAAATAATAAGTCAAATCATTCAATATGCATTCAAGGCACATTCTAGCATGCAGAAACATCACACATCTCTTGATTTAACACAGGTTGCTCTGCTTTTGTTTTTGAACCGTGTATTTGTAAATGTTACTAGATTTATTTTATTAGCACCATTACACTGGACACTCCATATGCATTCGTTTAAGTGTTATAGCAGACTTGCACATGTTTAACAGCTGTCTATAAAGGCTTGGAATAAAACAACAACAACATAATGTCCATCAGATGAACTTCTCTCTGCTGGGTTGTCTGAAACAGAAGTGACCCAGTCTGTAGTTTTAGGCACTTTATAATTCATGAGAGACGAGGGGTCTTGTCCATTTAGTCTTTGCAAGCTGTCATTCAGCTGCTAATGAGCAGTAATGGACATCCAGAGCTTAATACAGCGTCTTAACGTAGGCCACGCCCACTCCTTCCAGCAGCCTATTAACAGTCAGGAGAACAATCAGCTGTGTGAATAATCAGTGCGATGCTAATCAGAACCGAGACACTTTGAGAAATGTGAAGTGAAGTATCAAGAGCACACTGTTCCTCATGATCATACAGAAACAGTTTGACTGTACATTATATAGAGTAATATTAGGCTAATAATCTTCAAAACACATTATGATGTCATGCTAACTCCACTGTAAAATGCTGGGTTTCACACTACTACATTTTTAATTTAGGTTTGGTTTGGCTTCAGAAATTAATAATCTAATGTATATGCAGAAATATGATAATGTAAAGCATCCTATAGGAAATGTAAACATGCAGGGATGTACTCATACAGTATATGTTGAGCACTGTATGTTGTGTCTGCGCTGTTCAACATTTTGATATGGAAAATATATTACACTAAAACAGAATATGTGTTTAGTGTAAAGAAAATATATTTAATAAAATGTTCACATGCATAAACATATATACATAACACATCTTCATATGTGTCATGGATTGGTCAGGCTCTCACGACCCCCACTCACGAAGATCACCATCACCTGACTTCTAATGAGCACACAGCTGCATCACATTCACGAGCACCAGATAAAAGCACAGCACTCCAGTCGCTCATTGTCCGGGCTCGTCTCGACGAAAGCGGACAACTGAGCGACCACTCAGCGTAGTCATCCTCAGCTAAAACAAACGATTTACTTACCTGTTCTCTTTGTATTCCTCCTAGTCTTCCTGGTCCTCCCGAATCGTCCTGTCCTCCAGTCCTTCCAAGTCTGTGTCATCCTCTGTCAGCTGTATCTGGTGTGTGCTGTCCATCCTCGTGTATTCCTGTTACCCAGCCACGGAGGAAAAGACCCCAACATCATTCCTGATCCTCCTGGCTATCCTTCATGTGCTCCTTGTTGTCATTTAATAAACACCCTAACGTTTCCTTACCTCTGTCTCCTGTCCGCTTCATAACAGAAGCCCGGACCCATAACGACGACAACATGAGCACCCCCGATCACCTTCAAGAGCTGGTGGACCAGTTGAAGCGGATTCTACAGCCACCAGCTCCACTTTCCAACGCACCACCAGCACCGAGCACTTCCGCCTCCACAGTTTTCTTCTTCGGCCCTTCCTTCCAGTCCCATGGCCCGACCAGCGCCCTACTCAGGCGGAGCGGGGGAGTGCAATGGTTTTCTGTTACAATGTTCCCTCATATTCGAAATGCAACCTTCTCTATATCCCACAGATAAGTCGAAGATCGCCTACATCGTATCTCTACTCTCTGGACCTGCACTTAAATGGGCTGAGACGATCTGGAACCAAGCCGGGCCGGTCATGAATTCCATCACTACCTTCACGGAGTATTTCAAAGAGGTGTTTGGACGTTCTGATGGGGAAGTAGCCGCTGGAGAGCAGCTGTATCATCTAAAGCAAGGTACTCTATCTACACAGGAATATGCTCTCCGGTTTCGCACTCTAGCAGCTGCAAGTGGATGGAATGAGAGATCGTTGTTGACCACGTACCGGCTCGGCTTGGAACCCACTCTCCGAATCCAACTGGCCACATTAGATGATACAATGGGTCTGGAGAGATTCATCCAACATTCTCTCCGATGTTCCGATCGTCTCCGTTCCTATCAACAGGACACCATCACCCCCTCGTCTGCACTCCTCCAATCGCCTGAGTCAACAGCCTCTCCAGAACCAGAACCCATGATAATAGAGTCTGGAAGACTGACATCAGCGGAACGACAGAGGAGGCTGACCCGGGGTCTGTGTCTATACTGCGGTGTCAGTGGACACACCCGTATGGAGTGTCCCCTTCGTCCCATTCGGACTTCAGTGAGTGTATTCAGTACGAATATTGAACAATGTAAACCACTTACTACCACCGTACAAATAACTACTGCCTCTATTTCTCTCCTTGTCACAGCCCTCATCGACTCCGGGTCAGCAGGGAACTTCATCTCCCAATCCCTCTGTCGTCAACTCCACCTCCGTACTGAGGCGTCCTCGCATATATACCAGATACAACCGATAACCCAGTGCACTCGATCTTCGACCCGTATCCATCGACAATGCGAAGACATCCTTCTTCAAGTGGGGTTGTTACATCAAGAGAGGATTCAATTTCTGGTTCTGGAGGGTGCAAATATGGACATCATTCTAGGGCGCCCGTGGCTGGTGAAGCACGATCCCATCATCTCTTGGGGCACAGGAGAGATAAAGAAATGGGGATCTGGATGTACACCTGCCTGTTTTCCAAATCTCCCTCTTCAAGGTCGGAACCCCATTTCTTTGTTTGCAACATCGGTCGAGAGCCCTCCTGAGAAGCAGTCTATCCACATTCCTAAGGAGTACAGCTCCTTTCATGATGTCTTCTGCCCCAAGAGAGCTTCCCAGCTACCGCCGCATCGGCCATGGGACTGCGCGATCGACCTAGTTCCAGATGCCCAGTTGCCAAGAGGTAGGATCTACCCGCTCTCGCTTCCAGAGAATCAGGCAATGGAAGATTACATAAGGGAGGCTCTGAGTCGGGGGTACATACGTCACTCAAAATCACCAGCCGCCTCAAGCTTCTTCTTTGTGGCCAAGAAGGACGGAGGGCTGCGTCCATGCATCGACTACAGGGTCCTAAATAACGGTACAGTAAAATACCGATATCCCCTTCCTCTGGTACCAGCCGCTTTGGAACAGCTCCGAGAAGCTAAAGTCTTCACTAACTTGGACCTCCGCAGCGCGTATAATCTGATAAGAATACGTGAGGGGGACCAATGGAAGACAGCATTCGTGACCCCTACTGGCCACTATGAATATGAGGTCATGCCTTACGGTCTGGTCAACGCCCCCTCCGTATTCCAAAACTTCATTCATGAAGTCCTCCGGGAGTTTCTTCACCACTGTGTAATAGTGTACATAGATGACATCCTCATTTACTCCCGGAGTGAGGCCGAACATCGCCAACACGTTGCGGAGGTCCTACACACATTGAGAGAACATCACCTCTACCTCAAAGCGGAGAAATGCTCATTCCACCAGAAGTCGATTCATTTCTTGGGATACATCATTGACCAAACCGGTATACGTATGGATGGGAAGAAAATTGAGGCTGTTCTATCCTGGTCAGAACCCACTTCCATTAAGGAGCTCCAGAGGTTTCTTGGGTTTGCTAACTTTTATAGACGGTTTATCAAGGACTACAGCAGGATTACATCACCTCTCACTAATCTCCTCAAGGGTAAACCCAAAGGACTGGAGTGGACCAAAGAAGCAGCCGCAGCCTTCCGCCTTCTTAAGAAGGAGTTCACAAGGGCCCCACTCCTGACTCATCCTGACCCAAATCTTCCTTTCGTGGTGGAAGTGGACGCATCCACCACCGGCGTCGGGGCAGTATTATCTCAACATCATGATACACCGCCCCGACTGCATCCCTGTGCCTATTTCTCTCGGAAGTTGAGCCCGGCGGAGCAGAATTACAGCATAGGAGACAGGGAGCTTCTAGCAATCAAGCTAGCCTTGGAGGAGTGGCGTCACTGGTTGGAGGGAGCCAAACATCCGTTCCAGGTGATCACAGATCACAAAAACCTCCAATACATCAAAGAGGCCAAGAGACTATGTCCACGTCAAGCCAGATGGTCACTTTTCTTCTCACGTTTTGATTTCTCCATTTCCTATCGTCCAGGACCCAAGAATCTAAGAGCAGACGCTCTCTCTCGTTTACACGAGCATCACGATCATGAAGAACTCCCAACGAAGATTCTTCCCGAACACATCTCCATTTGTCCGATCACCTGGAACGCTCCTCCAGTCGTTGCCACTCCGGAAGCCCCTGCTCCGCCGGGATGCCCTCCTCATCGGCAGTTCATACCACCTGAACACCGGGTAGATCTGATCCACTCCTTACATACCTCGCTAGGCACTGGACATCCAGGGATCAACAATACTCTCTCGCTAGTATCCCAACGATTCTGGTGGCCAAACATGGCAAGGGATGTGAGGCAATATGTTCAGGGCTGTAAGGACTGTGCCCAATCCAAGAGCCCACGTCATCTACCCGCTGGAAAGCTCCATCCCTTGCCGATTCCGAACCGTCCCTGGTCACACCTAGGAGTGGACTTTATCACTGACCTCCCTTCGTCAGAAGGTAATACCTGTATTCTAGTCATAGTAGATAGATTCTCAAAGTTTGTCAAACTAATCCCTCTGAAAGGTCTTCCCACAGCCTTTGAAACTGCCGACAATATCTTTAATCAAGTCTTCAGGTCATTTGGTATTCCAGAAGATATTGTGTCGGACAGAGGTCCACAGTTCATCTCACGTCTATGGAAAGCCTTCTTCAAGCTCCTAGGTGTGGCCGTCAGCCTCTCTTCTGGATATCATCCCCAAACCAACGGGCAGACAGAGAGGAAGATTCAGGAGGTGGGACGGTTCCTGAGGACCTTCTGCAGTGGTCACCAGAACTCCTGGAGCCAGTATTTGGGCTGGGCAGAATATGCCCAAAATTCACTGCGGCAACCCTCCACCGGACTCACGCCATTCCAGTGCGTCCTGGGCTTCCAACCACCGCTCTTTCCCTGGGATGGCGAACCATCTGATGTCCCCGCAGTGGATCACTGGTTCCGGGAGAGCGAGAGGGGTCTGGGACGAGGCTCATCAACATCTGCAGAGGGCAGTCCGTCGAAGCAAGGTAACCGCCGATAGGAGAAGGTCTGAAGAACCCAGATACACACCCGGACAAAAGGTGTGGCTATCCACCCGGGACATACGCATGCGACTGCCCTCTCGCAAGTTAAGTCCCCGATTTGTTGGTCCCTTCACCATCGTGGAACAGGTTAACCCCGTCACCTACAAACTACAATTACCCTCTCACTACCGTATTCACCCTACATTCCACGTATCACTCCTGAAACCCTATCACGATCCTGTTCTTCCCTCCACAGAGCCTGACCACGAAGAGGAACCCCCTCCTCCACTGCTCCTAGAAGAAGGAGCCGTCTACGCAGTGAAGGAGATCTTGCGTTCCCGACGTCGTGGTGGCCAGTTGGAGTACCTGGTGGACTGGGAAGGGTACGGCCCCGAAGAAAGGACATGGGTTCCCAGAGCTGATATTCTCGATCCTAGTCTCATGGTGGAGTTTCATGAGAGCCACCCTGAGTTCCCAGCGCCTAGAGGCAGAGGGAGACCACCACGGCGTCGGAGGTGTCGGCCCTCAGGAGCGGGCCCTGGGGAGGGGGGTACTGTCATGGATTGGTCAGGCTCTCACGACCCCCACTCACGAAGATCACCATCACCTGACTTCTAATGAGCACACAGCTGCATCACATTCACGAGCACCAGATAAAAGCACAGCACTCCAGTCGCTCATTGTCCGGGCTCGTCTCGACGAAAGCGGACAACTGAGCGACCACTCAGCGTAGTCATCCTCAGCTAAAACAAACGATTTACTTACCTGTTCTCTTTGTATTCCTCCTAGTCTTCCTGGTCCTCCCGAATCGTCCTGTCCTCCAGTCCTTCCAAGTCTGTGTCATCCTCTGTCAGCTGTATCTGGTGTGTGCTGTCCATCCTCGTGTATTCCTGTTACCCAGCCACGGAGGAAAAGACCCCAACATCATTCCTGATCCTCCTGGCTATCCTTCATGTGCTCCTTGTTGTCATTTAATAAACACCCTAACGTTTCCTTACCTCTGTCTCCTGTCCGCTTCATAACAATATGCATCATAATTTAATTATGCTCATTTGTCAATGTGCAAATAAAGATGCCACAGAGAAACTCCACACAGAAACGCCAACTGACCCAGCTGGGACTCAAACCAGCGACCTTCTTGCTGTGAGGCCACAGTGCTAACCGCTGAGCCACCACACCACCCCTGAATTTAAATATATAAAGAGTAAAATGTAGTCAAAATGTATTTGTAGAAAATATATGTCTCTAGATAGATTTTTCAATATATTTGAGCAAATAATAAATATATATATATATATATATATATATATATATATATATATACAATAGTTGTGTTTGGTTCTTGAATCCGATTGGCTGAAAGCCATGTGATATTCTGCAATATCAGCACTCGTACAGCCTCTTAACCCTTGTGTATTACTCCGCCCACATAGAAAGATAAGCAGATCAATAAACTACAGTCTGACAAATATTGCAGCTGTTGGACAACATCATGTACTGTTGAGGCTTTTTTAGGTGAGAATATAGCTGTTTAGATTGCAGCTATGCAGTTTATAAGGATAATGCCTATTTTAAATATTTATCATTTCAGAAATTCAACACGTTGGCATCCATCAGCCTGTCATACAGAGCAAAGACGATTGACGCTTCACTACAAGATGGCGACAGAGACCACATAATAAGTGCTTAGAGGAGGAAAACTCTCAAACTACAGCTGATCAAATCACTATAGATCAGGTGAGTGGCACTCTCAGTCGATCTCTCTCTTGTGTATGATGTAGTGCTGTATTTATACCACAGTAATCTGCTAGTGTTTGCTTTGCTTTGGCTTTTTCAGGGTTAATTATTGTGATCTCCTGATTGCAGCAGAGAAACACTGGGAAATCTCTGTAGACTGATGGCATTTCATGCTGTTCAGCCTTATAATCTTAAAATGTGAGCAAAATCAGCTGTTCTGTCATCACTTTAGACATTACGCTAGAGAATCACTCAAACACTAGCTCTACAGTGATGTTGGTGAATGAGCAGCGGTTTCTGCTGTTCTGACGTCAGCTGCAGATGTGAATGAACAGCGGAAGAAAGTAGTTCCTCATACAAAGGGTTTTGAGACTCTCTGTGATTGATTTTTTTATACACACAATTATGCCGTTGAACTGTTGTATAAACGCAATATCACACCGGCTAGCAGTGCAGTATGGCTGTATATCAGCACTGCTGGGACACTAAAGCACTCAGACGGTGGCCTCGAGCCAATGCACGCCTTCCACCAGTGCCAATATACAGCCATATCGCACGGCTATGCGTATGATATTGCTCATACATAACACATATACAGTTGAAGTCAGATTTATTAGCCCCCCCTTGAATTAATTGCCCTCCTGTTTATTTTCACCCTTATTTCTGTTTAACAGAGTGTTTTAATAACTCATCTCTAATTTGCCATGATGACAGCACATAATATTAGACTAGATATTCTTCAAGACACTAGTATTCAGCTTAAAGTGACATTTAAAGGCTTCACTAGGGTAATTAGGGTAAAGTTAGGGTAATTAGGCAAGTCATTGTATAACAGTGGTTTATTCTGGAGACAATCCAACACTAATATTGCTGAAGGGGGCTAATAATATTGAGCTTAAAATGGCTTTAAAACTATTAAAAACTGCTTTTATTCTAGCTGAAATAAAACAAATAAGACTTTCTCCAGAAGAACAAATATTAGAGGAAATACTGAGAGAAATTCCTGAATCTGTTGAGACATCATCTGGGGAATATCTGAAGAAGAATTCACCCATTCAGTTCTGTTATTGTTGAATTCTGACTCTGTACATGCAACACTTTTAATACATGCTGTATCTTTAAGGCTCGTGTGGCGTATGCTATCAGATTTAATATGATTATTCTTGCCCTTCAGTGCTTTAATACCAGCCTGTATAGGCTTTGCAAAGCTTGTATTACACTTGACAAGTTAATGAAAAATATACAGCTGAAGGCGATATGCTTCTTCAAATGTTTTATTTTATATAAAATGAAAAAAGATGGAAGATCAAGAGGTGGACAGATACATGTGATAACAATAATATACTCATGCTGATGATGATAATAATAATAATAATAATAATAATAAACAACATAGTTAATATTAATTTGAGGAGGTGGAAGTGTGTGTATGGTGTGTGTCAGTTGCTTTGTGATGCTTTAAAAAAGTATGACGTGCGGCATGGATCAGCCAAGTGCAATGCCCCGGCTGCCATGCCCACGTCACACTTACCCTGTGAATGTAGTATATGTAGGAGTCTTTAGGAGTGTTTGTTTACTTTAATTTGTAAAAACAGTTAAGTTAACTTAATAGATTTGTGTTGGGACAGCATGAATGAATCGTGTGAAACCCAGCATTTTTATAGCGTATGGAAGCCAATGGTTACCAACATTCTTCAAAATATCTTCTTTAGTGTTCAATGAAAGGAAGAAACGTCTGAACTACAGGTTCATAACCATTTGAGAGAGTAAATAGCAAGTAAAATGCAATTATTGTGTGAATAACCCCTTTAAGCTAAAACTTCTAGATAAAACAATAGTCGTGCAGTAATAGAAATGAAGGAGTAATGTGTGAGATGAAAAGCAGACATGAAACACCCCTTTTAATCATTCAGAAACACACAGACGGCACCTGATGTCTTTTGTAAGGTTAAAATGGTGAAGTCTGCGCAGAAAAACAGACAGAAAGACAGAAAGCTGGAAGGAGGACGAGCAGAATTTTAACAATGTTCTCATCATTTATTTAGCGCTGGAGGGGCCGAGGCAATCATTAAATAACCCACCTGACAGACAGAGCAGCAGAGATCTGTGCATGTCTATGTCTGTTCGATTTCTTTCTGTTTACATGATCCATATTCAGATTACTCTATGCATATTCATGAAAGCAGCAACAGTAAAAACTGGGTTTAAAATGGGATGATGAGGATCAATCAGTCAGATCATGGAGGGATTTGTTCTGAAAGCACATCTTAGCTTTAACTATTTCATGACATATTAAATATTAAGTATTAAAATAAGTTCTGACTGTGCTGCATATTCAGATCTTTGAATAGCTGTGCTTCCATCCACCTATTTTAATGCACATTTTGAAATATCGCATTAAAACTGCATAATGGAAACACCAAAGATGCAGACACATTTTAAAATGTGCATAAAAACAAATGCACGACTGAGCAGGACAAACTTTTCATCTGATAAGACAAAACGAAATTGAGCAAAGGACAACCATTGTTCCCTAAACATGTTCAACCTGCAGGAGAATATAAAAGCATTCATTTCTTCTCATGTTGGGGTCATTTTAGAAAGTTACCAATCTTTTTATTTTATTTTCTATTTGAAATAGCGAACTTCTTCAGCTGATGATAGTAACATGTGCGTGATTATAGATGTGCTTCTGACACTCGATCCTTTCAGAAACAAACAAACACGAGAGTGAAGCACGAAAAAACAAAGGAGCAAATGATTCTTTCAGCAACCTAAACCATCAACACACTGCCATGTTCAACCATTACCATCACCTTCTGGACTATTATGAGCTCAGAATGAGGGAGTTGCTCTCTAACAGAGGCTACATGTGCTGCTGAAGATTACAGACACAGATGAGAGGCTTGCTCTGACTGTGGGCTGTATATTGTGTGTTGTTTTTTAACCCAAATGAGAAGTAAATGTCTGCTGTGTGTAGTTTATCTGTAATTGGTAACATAGAGACTGTAAGGGTCTGTGTGTGTTCATATATGTTCATTTATTTATTTATGTCATATATTTGCAGACGTTACAGTAGGCTACTGTGCACTGCAGTGCATTGATTTGCAGTTAAAATCAGATCCTGTTCATAGAAAAGTTAGCAGTGCACATTTATACACGAGTGTTTATGTGTGTAAAGCATCTGTGTTGTGAGAAGTGCTGCTCGTATGATATGTGAACGACCCGTACAGCTTTATTTTGAGCGAGATTTCCTTCAGCGAGAATGACGGAGACTGAAACGTTCTGTCGTACACCATGCCCACTATTGGTACCTTTTTGGCAGTCAGTGGCAGACACCTGTACCAGTCAGGCCATTATATCTGTGGTCTCCACCCAACATTTATCACTGTGGACCAGTCAACGCTTGACAATTTTACCACAGTCCGGCAGGCTCTCAGGGGCTGGATGTAGGAAGATTGTAACGCAACTTGTATGCGGACAATACGCGTTATTTAAATGACTGTCATTTGAATCTCCAGCAGTTGATCTCCTTGCACAGACATGTTGGATTCACCTGATTTGTTGACAGATGGGTTGCGGATCCATTCCTTGACAGTTCGTTGGTCCTTCACTGGACCTTTTCCCCTTTGCAAAGAAACTTTCCAAAGACGTTTGTTTCTTACTCATTTCGCTAGCTTGTGGGTTAAATTTTGGTGCTTAAGAGATGAAACCATCATTTATCAAAATAAAAGATCATTCAGACTCAGATAATAAATAAAACGGACATAATTAATGATTTCTTGTGTGGCCCGGTACCATTTAATCCACGGATCTGTACCTGTAATCGGCTCTGGGGTCGGGGACCACTGACTCACATGACTGATTTGATGATTGTGTTAGCAGACAGAAGCACAGATGTGACCAGGTGACTGCTGAGTGTAATGTTACATCTGCTTTATCTCTCCTCACACTGAGACATTATCAAGCCTGTACATGTGTCGGGTCAATAGTAAATGACTGATTTCTCTGGGGTTTTGTCAAGCCATGTTGGATCATCTCCCTCTCTCTTCATCCTTTGTCTCTCTCTCCTCAGCTTGTCAGAAGCTGTGCATGTCACATGTGCATGTGCTGTGCTTCATAAAACTGTACATGTCTCTATATTACAGTGCTTGTGATTTGATTAAGAGATTAAAGAGCACCTATTCTGCTCCTTTATACAAGCTGTAAATGCGTCTCTGCTGTCTCTAGAGTGTGTAGTGTTCATTTGTGCTTCATCTAAAACTCCACATCTAGAATCCTCTTAGTCTATGCTGACATTATCTTCAGCAGCTCAAACACTCTAATGGCTAATGGACAGACGGCTGCTTCTCACTCAGGGCTGCTGTTTATGCTAATGAGATGGAGAGATGGACACTAGTGGGCGGGGCTTAAAAAATTGTTGAACTGTGTATTTCATAGCTCCCCTCAAAAGCATGCTGCATAAAGCAAAACATAGCACTCTTAAGTTGAAATTGATTGAAATTTGATTGAAAATGACGTATCAGGATAACAAAGCTGCTGTAATTGTTCTAAGGCAGAGGGCAAAATGTGTGATAGGATGATAGAAAGAAAGAGAGAGAGATAAAGATGTGAATGCACTAAACCAGCTGCAGCTGGAGTCTAGTCACAAACATTGGAAGCTGGGAAAACAACCAATAATATTGACAACCAATAAAAAGAAGCGAGACTGGGATGTGAAGTGGTTACAAATGATTGGCCAGACGATGGGAAGCAAGCAGACCTGCCACAAGAGCAATTAACTGGTTAAAACTGGTCATTGACTGGTCAACCATCCAGCATGCTGCAACAAACCAGTTGATCAACACTGTACACAATATCTGTTCATGAAGGGTTTCTGTATTTTGGGTGTTTTGTGTGTATTAGTGGTGGTGAACTGCATTATGGGATGTTGATCTCTGCTCTGTCCACTTCTGATGATGAATATTCAACTCTACAGTTTAATAAAGAGACTTTTACTGACATTTTAGTGGTTTGAGATAATATCAGAGATAATATGTAGAGAAATAAGTGTGTAGAATAACAGAACATGTGCTGCAGTTTACTACAAGGCTTCTGTAGTGTAATATACAACACCAACACACACTATACAGCACTGCACACTATTACACATGAGCAGAACACACACTATACAGCACTGCACACTATTACACATGAGCAGAACACACACTATACAGCACTGCACACTATTACATATGAGCAGAACACACACTATACAGCACTGCACACTATTACACATGAGCAGAACACACACACTATACAGCACTGCAGACTATTACACATGAGCAGAACACACACTATACAGCACTGCACACTATTACACATGAGCAGAACACACACTATACAGCACTGCACACTATTACACATGAGCAGAACACACACTATACAGCACTGCACACTATTACACATGTGCAGAACACACACTATACAGCACTGCACACTATTACACATGAGCAGAACACACACTATACAGCACTGCACACTATGACCAGGGGCACCGCTGGCCAGTACAGGCCCATGACAACATTGAATGGGGGGCAGGGGTGGACCTAGAGGTGTTGCGGACGAAGTGAAGAGCAGCGAGAGGGGTGTTAGGGGGTGGTGGGGGTGTTGGGTGTTATTGTTGAGAACGAAGTTAAGAGCGGGCATAAAGTTAAGAGCATAAATTCAGCATGGCAGAAGACAACTATGACACTGGGAATCAGGAACTCTTGGATATTAAACTCGGCCTTGAAGAGTGGACACATTGGCTAGAGGCTTGTCGCCTAAACTCCAGGCAAGCCAGGTGGGCACTGTTTTACACAAGATTTAATTTCTTAATTACCTATGTCCTAGGTCACAAGCATGTGAAAGCAGATGCACTCTCTCACCTTTATGGATCAGAAGAAGCTCCCCTGGAAGCAGAACCCATCATCCCCACTCATCGTGAGTCCAATAGAATAGGAATCCCCTCCAGCCACTACCCAGGGTCACCCAGTGGCTCCACCGGACTGTCCACCAAAACTACAATTTATTCCCAAACAACCAACGAATTCCCCTGATCCATTCTACACACACCTCCCTGGGCACTGGTCACCCGGGGGCCAATAAGACCCTCTCACTGTTGAAAGACCGCTTTTAATGGCCAGAAATGGCTCAGGATGTGAGAAGGTTCATGCAGGTGTGCAAGCAATGTGCCATGCTAAAACTCCTCGCCATCTTCCTGTCTGCACACATGTGCCTCTGCCCATCTCAAATCTCCCCTGATCACACCTAGGAGGGGATTTCATGACCAATCTCTCAACATCTGGAGGTAACACATGTATTTTTGTTGTAGTTGAAAGATGTGTAATAGTCAGGAGCACCACTGTGGGGCGGGGAGTGGATAGTTTGGATGATTCTAAGAGCCCACGTTGTTTTGGGGCCCCCACAGTTACTATTAAGACCCTCCCAATCACTGTAAACTGATTCCCCTGCACGGGTTACCTTGTAACTGAGAGCTGATGTTTAATCATGTTTTTCATCATCACAGACTCCCAGAAGATATCGTCTCATATTGAGGATCCCAGTTTATTTCCTGGGTCTGGAAGGTCTTCTTTCAGCTCCTAGGTGTGACCATCAGTCTGTCCTCTGGATACCATCCCCACACCAATGGACAGACTGAAAGAAAATCCCAGAGGTAGGGCGATTAAGAACCTTCAGCCACAGCAACCAGAACTCCTGGAACCAATTCTTAGGCTGGGCCAAGTATGCACAGAATTCACTACAACAACCCACTACTGGACTCACACCCTTCCAAAACCAGCAGCAATCAACAATCAAGAATGCATAATCGTACGCTGTCATGGCTTGGCTTTGCAATCAATAAATGTGATTATAAAGGAAGTCAATGGGGCAAAAAATCCCCAACATAACCAAAGAGGAGTCAATCTGCCCTGAGTGTGTTGTAAAATATGCAGAAAAATAAGATTTCTCAGCAAAAATCATCCCATTTGCTGAAATGGAGAAAGCTGTGGCCAATTTAAGCCTCAAAATCAGCCCAGAGTGGTTGAAAATGAAAAGGGGTAACATTTTCTTGAGTATATGGATCCAGGTGAAAAGATGGATCTCACAATCATAAGGTCACTGCTGGAAAGGGTTCAAATCAGCAGAAGATGTTGATTATTTCAGAGTGTTGCTATTCAGAACAATCAAGAGAATAAACTGTATTACTTTTCACATTAGAGTCCAACATGAAACAGAAACAACTGCTAAATTTGAGAGTGAAACGGTTCTAGTGCTGGTTCAGGTTTGTGAATGTACATCGCCTTGAGCAGTGAGCTGACATATCTTAACATTTCCTTCATAAACAGTGACAGCTAGCCTAGAGCAGGAAAGGTATTGCTTAGAAAGCTGTGCAAAACACTCAGGTATAGACATGAAAACAAGCGCTTCTGGGGACGAGCATGCAGTTACAATCTCCATCTGCAAGACAAACATGCCAACAGAGTGCTGTGAAATTAAAACAGATATCGTACATACAAACAAATGTCAACAATACGCTACAATAAGAAATGCATACCCAAATGAGTGTGTGCAGACTGAAAATAAGCCTGAATCTGCCAGAAACACTGAGTCTGAACAGCTTCTTATTAGATATGCACTGTGCTTCTCTCTAGCGCTGCAGTTTCTCCCCCTGTTGTAATCTAGTTTAGCGCTCATCTCCAGAGAGCCCAGACCTGATCAATATTCTGATGACAAAATCTGCCTCTAGTAATTTCTGCACATAAACAGCACAAGCCGCTCTCAGGCGTTTAGAAATCTCTCTTATTTTCCTCTAAACACCTCTCCTCTGCTCTTCATCAGTTTTGTAGGGCGAGTGTTTACACGTCTACTTGCTGAATTAATCCACAGCAAGATGTGAACAGCGACTGCAGAAACTGACTTGATCATTTTACATCAGCAGCACGTATGCGAGTACAACAATTCTGCTAAAATCAAGACATTAGAACAAGATCAAGTTCTCATTTTAGTTTTGAAAATGATTGGCTGGATTGGACCACCATCACCTTCTCTCAAATTAAACTGAGGCTTTAGCTCATGAAAGCTTTTGTGAAAGGTTTTCAGAGCTTCTCTACTGCCTTTAGATTTGCTTAAGCGTTATGTAAAAATCAAGCTTTTGTGTTTATATACACTCACTGGCCACTTTATTAGGTACACATTACTAGCACCTTCGCCAGCATTTTGAAAAACAATCCAGAACAAGAAAACCCCTCTGATTTTTACCATGTTTTTTTTGGATTTTACCGCATCTCACCCAGTTATTTATGTGTCTATTTTACTTTTTGGCTTCTGTTTTTGTCTTTCCTGCTTTCAGGAGCTGTTCTTCGCCAAACTCGAACTCTGTCATCATGGTCAACTCCTCTCTGCGCCTCAAGTCCGCTGACGTACATGGTGAGCCACTGAACAAACTGGTAACAGCAGGAAAGCAGTCCACACGGAGGTAAGCGGTCAGCTGGTAGTGGGAAAAGAAACGCCGTCATATAGCGTCAGTTTTAAAGATGAAATGCAGCTATACGTACCTCTGGCTACATAATTCATAATCTCCAGAAATATATACAGGGGTACGTTTTCAGAATGAGCCTGTGTTGATATCATCTCTGATATTATTTCAAACCACTAAAATGTCAGTAAAAGTCACTTTATTAAACTCTACACTCTCAGAAATAAAGGTACAGGAGCTGTCACTGGGGCAGTACCTCTTCAAAAGATGCATATTTGTACCCAAAGAGTCCACAGTGGTACCTCAAAGGTGCATTTTAGTGCCCAAATGTACCTAAAAAGTACATTTGGGGTACCATTATGGACCCTTCAGGGACAAATATGCATCTTTTGAAAAGGTACTGCCCCAGTGACAGCTCCTGTACCTTTATTTCTGAGAGTGTAGAGTTGAATGATCAACATCAGAAGTGGACAGAGCAGAGATCAACATCCCATAATGCAGTCTATGTTCACCACTAGAGGCTGGATATATTCACACACTGCTGTTAAAGGTTTTAGAACAGTACACCGTCACTGAGCCTTATCCAACCTCTCTTTTAGCTTCAAATAAAGAACAACACATTAACTAGTTTGAAGTTTACCAGTGCCTTAAGGGTTAATCAACACAGGGTAAAGGATTTAGCAGGTGGCAGGTTAACCTCTGAAAAACACGCCTGGAGTAAACTACACATCAGTATTTGTAGTAAATTAACATATTTTGAAATCTCCACCACGCACAGCAGCAAGCTCATACAACAACAGACTGCATAATTAAGAGTTAATTGAGGCAGATAGTAAACAGTGAGAGGGATTCAGTTCCTGGGAAGTGTTTGTGTTGGTCCTAGAGGGAAATATTACAGTCGCAATCACAAACCAGATCAATCTTTATAGGAGAGCAGTCCCACGTCCTCTCCACCGCTATCTCATTTTCAGTGTGAAGCCACACATCTTGCATGCAAATATATCACAGCACGCTAGAGAAGTGTGTGTCCTGCGGCGGTGTCAGATCAATATATCATTAGCCTGGTCCTTTTTCCTGCAGTCCCTGCTTGCATCAGCACTTTTCTCCACCCAACAGCACACAGGCACATTAAAGGAGACCTATTATGCAAAAATCACTTTTATAAGGGCTTTAAAGGCAGCAGTGTGTGTGTGTGTGTGTGTGTGTGTGTGTGTGTGTGTGTGTGTGTGTGTGTGTGTGTGTGTCATCAGTGCGAGTATCTCCAGCAGTCTCTAATGGTGAACAGTAATTAATTGTGTTTGTTCTAATCAGACTTGATGCAGAAACACTTTGATTGACATTCTCTCTTTGTACGTGTCATCAGAGGGGAAAAGCCCCGCCCACTAGTGCCCATCTCTCCATCTCATTAGCATAAACAGCAGCCCTGAGTGAGAAGCAGCCGTCTGTCCATCATTAGAGTTTTGAATCTGTCACTATGCTGACATACAGCCGTCTGTAGCTCCGCCCTCTTCTGTAAAGAGCCCAATCTCATTTGCATTTAAAGCGACAGTCACCAAAACGCCACGATTAGGATCAAAGCCTGAAAGGGTCAGTTTCAGAGAGCTGGAGAACATTATCTGTGTGTATTCTCAGCTCAAACACACACACACACACACACACACACACACACACACACACACGCACACACACACACACACACACACACTTTAATAACTGAAAGCATAAAAAAGGGTTAAGATCCAAAGATCCAAGTGGTGATGAGGAGTTTAGCAGGATCAAGTCATGAAGGAAAAACAGAGCGATGGCTGTGTGTGTGTGTGTGTAAAAATACTCCAGGGGGCGGGGGGGGGGTGGGGGGTGTGGACTGAGGGAAATTAACGTATAATTGTGCTGTAGGCGCTCAAGCATTCAGTGCCATGTGGACTGATGCTGCCGCAAACACTGCCTGAGTCCACTGAGTAAACAATACACACACAGCACACCTGTATAGCTGACATTAGACTGCAGAATCAGGCGTTATTTCAATAAATCAATCTGCTCTGAAAGTCTAGTGAGACAGCTACACAGAGTAAACACTCAATGTGACCCTGGATCATTTTAAATTGCATGCACGGGTCAATGTCCAAAAACACATCCAGAATCAGAATATTAAGTAAGCAACATGCTCCATGACAAGGTTGTGTCATTTTATTCTGTTTTAACTATATCAAAAGTCAATTTTTGGTGGCACGGTGGCTCAGTGCTCACCTCACAGCAAGAAGGTCTCTGGTTCGAGCCTCAGCTGGGTCAGTTGGTGTTTCTGTGTGGAGTTTGCATGTTCTCCCTGTGTTGGTGTGGGTTTCCTCTGGGTGCTCCGGTTTCCCCCACAGTCCAAACACATGCGCTATAGGGGAATTGATTAACTAAACTGGCCGTAGTGTATGAGTGTGTGTGGGTGGGTGTTTCCCAGCACTGGGTTGCAGCTGGAAGAACATCCGCTGTGTAAAAACATATGCCTGAATAGTTGGTGGTTCATTCTGCTGTAGCGACCCCTGATAAATAAGGGACTAAGTTAGGAAAATGAATGAATGAAGGTAAGTGGTTGCAAACAATTTATATTTGCTGATTTTAAACAAACACGTTAAATTTAGTAATGCTCAACCTTAAATTCAGCACATATAATCCAATGTATGATTTTTTCCAGTGCATATAGGCCTCTCTAAGCTGCCCCTGTAGTGAATGTGAATCAGAGCACTATTTTCTTCATGCGTTTACAGGCATGCGAGTTCTCTCCGTCTGTTTGTTTAGCCTTTAATGTAAAGAAATGTTCACGTGTGCTTCATGCAAACAGCCTCTCACTCCCTCTTCTCCACTCGACCTCTATTCTCAATGCAATGAAATATCATGGGGCCTGTAATGGACACTGACTACAGAGAATGGAAATGCTGGCATGAGTGGAATACAGATTAGAGAGTAAAGCAGGACTGTGGAGAAGCTGATCATCGGCTCTGGAGGAGCATAAGAAGAAAAGATTGGAAACCAGAGTAAACGGGCAGATGGAGGTGTCACCTTGAGGAGAGGCAGAGGGTGGAGGAGGAGCACACACACACAGATACACACACACAGATACACACACACAGATACACACACAGATACACACACACACACAGATACACACACAGATACACACACACACACACACACGCACACACACAGACACACACACAGATATATACACACACAGATACACACACAGATACACACACACACACACACACACACACACACACACACATACTGAATGAAGTCTTTAAAAATATTCTCTGCACTGTCGAAAATGCTTTTATTACTTGGAGTTTTTTGTCTTGTTTCTAGTCCAGAGATAAAAATTCTTAAATCAAGAAGCATTTTCTAGATAAGCAATAAATATAATCTCGTTTTCAGAAATAATGAGTCTAAATTTCTCATTAAAACAAGCAGAGTAATCTGCAAACTTTAGATGCTTGTATCAGGTTTATTTCTTCTAAACTCAAATTTTGTCACTAGTTTGTAGCACACTAGCATGTACAGTATACACTCACCGGCCACTTTATTAGGTACACCTGTCCAACTGCTCGTTAACACAAATTTCTAATCAGCCAATCACATGGCAGCAGCTCACTGCATTTAGGCATGTAGACATGGTCAAGACGATCTGCTGCAGGTCAAAGCGAGCATCAGAATGGGGAAGAAAGGGGATTTAAGTGACTCTGAACGTGGCATGGTTGTTGCTGCCAGACGGGCTGCTCTGAGTATTTCAGAAACTGCTGATCTACTGGGATTTTCACGCACAACCATCTCTAGGGTTTACAGAGAATGGTCCGACAAAGAGGAAATATCCAGTGAGCGGCAGTTCTGTGGGCGCAAATGCCTTGTTGATGCCAGAGGTCAGAGGAGAATGGCCAGACTGGTTCCAGCTGATAGAAAGGCAACAGTAACTCAAATAAGCACTCGTTACAACCGAGGTCTGCAGAAGAGCATCTCTGAACACACAACACGTCCAACCTTGAGGCGGATGGGCTACAGCAGCAGAAGACCACACCGGGTGCCGCTCCTGTCAGCTAAGAACAGGAAACTGAGGCTACAATTCACAC
Organism: Danio aesculapii; assembly: GCF_903798145.1. NCBI lineage: Eukaryota > Metazoa > Chordata > Actinopteri > Cypriniformes > Danionidae > Danio > Danio aesculapii. Next base: position 49,650,607 of record NC_079457.1, read on the forward strand.
AGGCTCACCAAAACTGGACAATAGAAGATTGGAGAAACGTTGCCTGGTCTGATGAGTCTCCATTTCTGCTGCCACATTCAGATGCTCGGCTCAAAATTTGGCCTCAACAACATGAAAGCATGGATCCATCCTGCCTTGTATCAGCGGTTCAGGCTGCTGGTGGTGGTGTAATGGTGTGGGGGAGATTTTCTTTGGGTCCATTAGTACCAATTGAGCATGGTGTCAACACCACAGCCTACCTGAGTATTGTTCTGACCATGTCCATCCCTTTATGAGCACAGTGTCTCCATCTTCTGATGGCTACTTCCAGCAGGATAACGCTCCATGTCATAAAGCACCAATCATCTCAGACTGGTTTCTTGAACATGACAATGAGTTCACTGTACTCAAATGGCCTCCACAGTCACCAGAGCTCAATCCAATAGAGCACCTTTGGGATGTGGTGGAACGGGAGATTGGCATCATGGATGTGCAGCCGACAAATCTGCAGCAACTGTGTGATGCTATCATGATCAATATGGAGCAAAATCTCTGAGGAATATTTCCAGGAGCTTGTTAAATCTCTGACATGAAGGATTAAAGCAGTTCTGAAGGCAAAACAGGGCCCAACCTGGTACTAGTAAGGTGTACCTAATAAAGTGGCCGGTGAACGTATATACACAATGGTATTTCAGTGGCACACTTCATACACTACGGTATTTTAAAGCTCTTTATATAGAACTTTATAGGTCATTTGTTATAGTCATATTTCCTGACACTCCTCCATTAGCCTGCCGTTTTCATCCCCTTGCTCTCTTTAGCTTCATTTCATTGGTTTTAAATGTGTAAAATCTCAGCACCTGCTCTGCATTTCCCCCACATCACCTGCAACCCTTATCTTTCAACATCCGTTCATTTATGTATTCTCATGCACATTTCTCCTGCTGCTCTACTCTTCCACTCCTTCACAGACTGAAGTGTGTAAACTGAGTGTGTTTACTGTGAGAGCCTCTATTAGAAAGTGTGTATTGATCTGCACAGCTGTGAAGGATCAGTGCAGAGTACAGCAGGAATCAGTTCATCTCTATAGGGGATTTACCTGTACCACCCTTATAGGGGAAATGTGCCATTTACTCTTCCCTTGATTATATTACTGTACATGGCCTTAAAGGAGACGTGTTATGCAGAAATGACTTTTTATGTGGTGTTTAACCCCAGTAGTGTGTGTGTGTAAGCAGTGTGTGTGTGTGTGTGTGTGTGTGTGTGTGTGTGTGTGTCAGCAGTGTGTGAGTATCTCCAGCAGTCTCTAATGGTGAACAGTAATTAATTGTGTTTGTTCTAATCAGACTTGATGCAGAAACACTTTGATTGACATTCTCCCTTTGTACGTGTCATCAGAGGGGGAAAGCCCCGCCCACTAGTGCTCATCTCTTCATCTCATTAGCATAAACAGCAGCCCTGAGTGAGAAGCAGCCGTCTGTCTATGAGTTTTTCAGAGTGCGTCTTCAGGAAAAACTCACTGTGGCATTTCCATTAAGCAGTTGTTTATGCAATATTCGAGGATGTGTATAAAGATATGTAGATGTAAACATAGTAAACAATTGCACGCATCTCTGTTTTTCTGCATTTTTATCATCACATGATCTCGTATAACTCAATCACAACACTTTACTGATGTGCATGCTGGAGTTTATTCATATTTTAGAGTTTATTCCAATATTCCAAAATGCGTGAATAAATAGGTGGATGTAAACATGCTTTTGTTTTTCTACTTACTCCAGTAACAACAGATATATTATGATCACACAGAACAGATACACTGGAAAAATGGTTCATTGTAAATTGTTGCCAACACTTGTTATAAGCTGAATTAAGCAACACAATCTCAAGGCAATTCGTAACTTTTTGATTTAGTGGCTAATTCGTATGAATTCGTATGGTCTACTTCATACATTTTAGCATGATTTGCTCATCCCCCAATGACGGTTGGGTTTAGGGGTGGGGCTAGGTGCCACGCCTCCTTTTTAAAATCGTACAATTTCGTACGACTGAACTCATACGAATTCATACGAATTAGCCACTACACTGACAAAATGTAAAACACCTACATTTCCTCGTGAGATCAGGCTGGAATTTAAGCAAACAAAATAAGTTGAACATTACAATTTAACTTTGTTTAAATTCAGACCATTTAAATCGTTTGCAACCACTTACCTAAAAAACATGTAGAAAATTTAATGAAGATTTTTTCCAGTGTACACAAATGACATTTTTTAATCTTTAATTTAAGGATTACATCTTCTGGTAATACAATTTTCTTTCAAAGAAGTCCCATGCTAACCCTTGAGTTGCAATTTCTTTTGTTTTGTAAATGAATCTGACAAATAGAAGTCAAGTTTCAGTTTAGTGTATTCAGCATTGAACTCCATTGTGTTATTATTAGAATTGTTGAGGTTTTTGCTGTAATAAATTATGCATATTTTTTAATATACTGCATTAGTTAATATAATTTACAGCAATGCTTTCTAGTTATTTTTGAATGTTAGGAAATAAATTAGGAATTTATCATTAGAGTTTGGTATATTTACCTTCGGCACACAGCCCGCAGTCAAGTTTGATTTTTGGCCCTTCATAAGTTTCCCTGCATTAGATATTTAAATACATATGATGCAAATATAAACCAGGTACTTTAGACTCAGGTCAAAAACAGAAAATGAGGACCTCACACTCTTACTGGAGCACTATTTAATTTAAGGTAGTCATATACAGTTGAAGTCAGAATTATTAGCCCCCCTGAATAATATCCAACACATCTCTAATCATAACAGTGTTAATAACTCATCTCTAATAACTGATGTCTTTTCTCTTCATCATGATGACAGCACATAATATTAGACTAGATATTCTTCAAGACACTAGTATTCAGCTTAAAGTCACATTTAAAGGCTTCACTAGGGTAATTAGGGTAAAGTTAGGGTAATTAGGCAAGTCATTGTATAACAGTGGTTTATTCTGGAGACAATCCAACACTAATATTGCTGAAGGGGGCTAATAATATTGAGCTTAAAATGGCTTTAAAACTATTAAAAACTGCTTTTATTCTAGCCGAAATAAAACAAATAAGACTTTCTCCAGAAGAAAGAATATTATCAGACACACTGTGAAAATTTCCTTGGTCTGTTAAACATCATTTAGGAAATATTTTAAAAAGAAAAAACAATTCAAAGGGGGGCGAATAATTCTGACTTCAACTGTATATGCTGGCAGTAAATGCTAACATGGTATTAATTCCAGTATATTTCACAGAATACCAGTATGAACACATTTCTGCTGGTCTAAAACACAACAGATTACCATAGTACCACACCCAAATAACCATGGTGCTTTAGTGTTAGTACAGGAAAACATACACTTACATTTCTGCGGCTAAACCTGCACTGGATCCATTATCTGCAGCCACCCACAGTGTAAAAGTGAGGTTAGATGAAGGTAAAAGCAAAGCTGCTCTGTGTTATTGTGGCATGAAACCTCGACTGACTTCACGCTGAGCTTAACCGCTTTGACCATGTAATAGAGTGGAGAGGAGAACAAAATAATCCTTTTTCACACCTTTCCCATTGCGCTGTCCCTCTTGACCCAGAAACTCTGTTATTCTCTGAGCAATCACACTGCAACACAGGCTTTTCTTACTTACCCAGAGTTTGTGTCTTGTTTCTAGTCCAAATATCTAAAAATTCTTAAATCAAGAAGCATTTTCTAGACCAGCACTAAATGTAGTGTTGTTTTCAGAAATAAAGAGTCAAAATGAAGAGAGATTTTACTAAAATAAGCTAAATAATCTGGGGGAAGTGAAATAATATGTCAAAAACAAGATTATCTTGCTTCCACCATTTTCTGAGAGCTGAGAAATATGCACCCTGCACTATTCTGCCTTGCAGTTTTTGTTTTCACGAATCCTCTAGAGGTCGCTGTGTACAATTTTGATCATGTCAAATAGGTTACTGGAGCAAACGGGTCACATCAGAAAAGAAGTTAGCGGTCAGCAGTATCGCCCCCCAGTGTTCATTTTAAAAATGCAGCCGTTTGTACCCGCGAGCACATATTCGTCACTTCTCAAAAATGTAGACCAGGGTAGATTTTCCCAGTGAGCCTGTGTTGATTTCAAAAAAGCTGAATACTACACATTTATTTAAGCTTGTTTTTAATTTAATCAGTCGGTGCTTTAGAAAACACTATTGGTTGGGTTTAGGGAAGGAGGAGGGTGGATCAGTCGGTCAGTCGGTCGGTCGGTCAGTCAGTCGGTCGGTCGGTCGGTCGGTCGGTCGGTCGGTCGGTCGGTCGGTCGGTCGGTCGGTCGGTCAGTCGGTCGGTCAGTCGGTCGGTCGGTCGGTCGGTCAGTCGGTCGGTCGGGTCGGTCGATCGGTCGGTCGGTCGGTCGGTCGGTCGGTCGGTCGGTCGGTCGGTCGGTCGGTCAGTCAGTCAGTCAGTCAGTCAGTCGGTCGGTTGGTCGGTCAGTCAGTCAGTCAGTCGGCAGCGGCCTCTGGTGAATTTACGTGAGTACATCAGGTGTGAATGGCACTCGCGAAAGTAATTTAGGATCTGAAAAAGTGTACACAGCGACCTCTGATGGATTCATGAAAACAAAAACTGCAAAAAACAAAAAAAAAGTAGCTCCTAGGACATATTTGGCGCTCTCCAGAGATGTGTATAGTGGTACATAATCAGATTGGGCCTGGGTTGGAAAAAAGTTGAATTTGAAATGTTGATTTTAGTATCAACATCCCATAATGCAGTTCACCTCCACAAATACACACAAAATACAGAAACTGTTCAATGTTTTTTTATTGTACCAAGCAACTACAAACAGGTAATAAAAAGGGCCTTACTGTACATTTCTGCAGTCGCATTAAACTGCTTCTTTCATTACAAGTGAACATGCTGCAACATTAATAAAATCAGTTTATTCAGAACAGCCGGCTGTAAGAACCCACTGAGTTACATATCCATTTCCTCAGGTGTGTTTGCATCTGAGGTGTTCATTAACTATACACACACACACACACACACACACACACACTACTCCCTTGTTGTGGCCTCATTAGGATCATCAGTGAAGGGTAAAATTAGGCTAAGGAGGGGTTTGCATTTTGTTTCTATCTCTGTCCTGTAGGACTTCAGGTTCATATCTGGATGACAGTCATAAAATTATTCTGAAATATCGGTGTCCACATCTGCTCTCAGATTAGAGCTCCTGCAGTTTATAGTGAGTCTGGATTAAACTAAGAGCATACATACATATATATATATATTCTTTCATATTTTCTTCGGGTTAGTCCCTTTATTAATCAGGGGTCGCCACATTGGAATGAACCACTAACTATTCCAGCATATGTTTTACCCAGCCGATACCCTTCCAGCCGGAACCCAACACTGGGAAACACCCATACACTCTTGCATTCACACACATACACTATGGCCTCTGTAGTTGATCAATTCCCCTATAGTGCATGTGTTTGGACTGTGGGGGAAACCGGAGCACCCGGAGGAAACGCAAACAAGGGGAGAACATGCAAACTCCACACAGAAACACCAACTGACCCAGTCTGTCACTCTCTCTGTGCATGTGACCGCAGCGCACGCAAACGGCGGACCTGTGTGAACGGGTGCGCAGTTGTACAAATCTATACTTGATGACAGACAGTTTGGGCTACTTATCATAATTATGGGAATTATCAGCCAGACACACTTTAATTGGATGAACATTTGTTAGTTTTATTCCTCACCCAGAGTATAAAACACATATACATACATTTAGATCATTTACTTTAATCAGTACTAGAGGACTTTCAACCAGCACAACAACACATGTTTCTGAAGACGATCACCCACTGCAGCTTTAAGACTTGTTTGCAGGAGGAGTGGGACTAAATGACAGCTGAAACACTTCATCACTTGGTGTCTTCAGTCCCTAAACGTCTTTTAAGTGTTGTGCATAGGAATGGCGACAATACAAAGTGGTAAATGCTTTACTGATCCAGCTTAATGTGTTACAAGATCTGCAATGAAGTACAAGTACATTTAGAAATCCCTATTTTATTTTTTCTATCTATCTATCTATCTATCTATCTATCTATCTATCTATCTATCTATCTATCTATCTATCTATCTATCTATCTATCTATCTATCTATCTATCTATCTATCTATCTATCTATCTATCTATCTATCTATCTATCTATCTATCTATCTATCTATCTAACATCCTGAAATGCTTTATTTTTAGCCAGGGTAAACATATTGTTCTGAGTTAAGAGCGCCCTCTGCTGGCACTTTCCAACCGCTTCACATTACACCCACAGGGGGCGCTAAAGTATTGTTTTTAATTGAACTTTTACATAGGGTTTTTTTAACGCACCACCGTAACAATCACCCAGAATCCACCACAAACTCAGTGCTTTAACCTTTACAGCTCATCTGAGTATCATTATCAAGTGGGTATGTAAACAAATGAGGTAAATGACTGCACTACACTACAAAAAATGCATTTCTTTCTTAGATTTATGTCTTGTTTCAGTCCAAATATCTGAAAATTCTTAAATCAAGAAGCATTTTCTAGACAAGCACACCGTGTTGTCTTGTTTTATAAAATAATATATCCAAATTAAGTGAGTTTTTCTTTGCTTAAAACAAGCTAAATAATCTAACAGTGGGGGAAAGCAGAATAAGATTGTGTGTAAAGGAAAAACAAGACTCTTTCCCTTTCCTCATTGGCAGATTATGTTGCAGTGTAAGAATGTCAACAGTCTCAGTTCACAGCATCATTTATAAAGTCAGTGTCTCTGCATGAGCTAATTAAACGACATGCTTATGTCAATGTCATGCACTGAAGACTATCAATCAAATACAAACGCCATGTAGAGTTTAGGGGGAAAGTGCATTCCAGAGGGGTCAGAAACATTTCCAGAGCACAACAAAACTAGATGAAAATTCTCAATGAGATTAGCATTTAAACCCAAGCTAATTTACTGCTGCCCAGGAGACCGGCAGAGCTTGTTTGACATAAACCGGCAGGAATGAGGGAGGATCCCCTGGAATGGAGACCACAGAAAATACAGCCTGATTTCCACACTTCAGTCCAGAGGAAAAGGAGAGAGAGAGAAACAGGCAGCTGAGAAAATGGGGTTCATATTCTGCACAGTATTCAGTGACAGAGAGAGAGAGAGAGAGAAAGAGAGAGAGAGAGATCAATATTATTAGCTCCCTTCAGCAATATTAGTGTTGGATTGTCTCCAGAATAAACCACTGTTATACAATGACTTGCCTAATTACCCTAACTTTACCCTAATTACCCTAGTGAAGCCTTTAAATGTGACTTTAAGCTGAATACTAGTGTCTTGAAGAATATCTAGTCTAATATTATGTGCTGTCATCATGATGAAGAGAAAAGACATCAGTTATTAGAGATGAGTTATTAACACTGTTATGATTAGAGATGAGTTATTAACACTGTTATGATTAGAGATGAGTTATTAACACTGTTATGATTAGAGATGAGTTATTAACACTGTTATGATTAGAGATGAGTTATTAACACTGTTATGATTAGAGATGAGTTATTAACACTGTTATGATTAGAGATGAGTTATTAACACTGTTATGATTAGAGATGAGTTATTAACACTGTTATGATTAGAGATGAGTTATTAACACTGTTATGATTAGAGATGTGTTGGAGATATCTGCTCTCTGATAAAGTATTTTCTACAACAGAGCAAAGCACATCTCAGCACCTTATTCTGGAAAAGTTCACGGTCACTCACTAAACGTTAACTAATAATTAATAAAAATAGAGAGAGCATCAACATTTGAGGAAGCTTCTGTCTTGTTTCGTCTGCTCGTATACACAGACATCTTTGCTCCTCCCAAAATAAAACTGAACACTGACTGTGTTTTTCTGGGAATATCTGTACTCCAAAATGGAAGAGAAAAAACGACACCAAATAAATTAGGAGAGAGAGAGGGAGGGAGAGGGAGAGCGAGTGCAGCGGTGGGTTTGTAGGGTTTAGGAAGAAATTGGGAGATATTTTGGAAAGAAATACTGCGGTAAGAGTTCTGACGCACTAGTGGAACATGAGTGAAGGATGCAGTCAGGAACTCGCTGTAGTCTACACCAGTGCTGTGGGTAACACATGACGTGTCACGCAAGACCACACTTAAAGAAACACTTTTGCTGCTTGTTCATTCATTTTCCTTCAGCTTAGTCATTTATAAATCAGGGGTCGCCACAGCGGAATGAACCACCAACTATTTGTTTTATGCAGCGGATGCCCTTCCAGCCACAACCTAGTACTGGGAAGCACCCATACACACTCATTCACACACACACTCATACACTACGGCCAGTTTAGTTGATCAATTCTCCTATAGCGCATGTGTTTGGACTGTGGGGGAAACCGGAGCACCCAGAGGAAACCCACACCAACACTCGGCTGTGTTTTGGATCATTGTCCTGCTGAAATGTCCACCCTGGGTTCATCTTCATCCTCCTGTTAATGTAGATGTTGGACTGAAGCAGCTGATGTTCATTTACACTGAGGAAGGGCAGAGACTTGCTGAAGAACTACTGAGAGATTTCAGCTGCTGTCTGGGCTTTCACTGCTGAACCACACCTTCATTTCTTCATGTGTTCAACACTTTTCCCTGCGTCATTTCAGTTTATTACACAGAACTTCATTTGTAATTAGATTTGTTTTCTTTGCATTTATGAATTTCTTTAGTTGTTAACAACATCCAGTGAAATTTTCAAGTCAATGACACCTTTAGAGACATGTTTTCTGAGAAAAATGGTGACGTGTTCAATACTTATTTCCCCTGCTGTATTTGTATCTACCTTTTGAAAAGGTGCCAGTCTAACAACAGCTCTTGTACCTTTATTTCTGCTATAGCTTTATTCAGCTGTATGTTCACTGTTTGGTTGGCTAAGACCAGTGGATGTGCCTAGAGTAACCCAATAGACTAAAAGTCGAGGTGATCATATGTTCCTGCAGCTGATATTTCAGATTATAAAAGCAGTTTTCCCCCTAAAAAATGACAGACACCTACACGACTTGTGTCCTGTGACATCATGAGAGCCCCTGGCCAAACCATAAGTGAAATATCTGTGGTGTCTAAGACTCGATTATTGCGGTACGGATCTTTTGGTTCTTCAGACTTTTATTGCACAATAACTCTGCCACCACAGACATGCATTTCATTTTATTAGAGCAATAAATACGCTCAGTGGAACCCGCCTGTCGTAAGGAAGACAGAACGAGCAAGACAATGTGAAGGACTCTCGACTGTTTCCAACCATAGAAGTGTTGCTTGTGTAGATAAGACACAAGAGAAGATGTTATTGCAATGAGTCAAACGCTCTCCTCTGCATGTTCAAGGGAGTGTCCGTCTTAAGAGTCAGATCAGATTAACTCATAAATATTGTTCTTTGCTGAAGTATAGTTTGAAATGTCCCAAGCTTAGTGTTTAAGCATTGTATCCTTAACATGTAGTGATTAATCACTTTTAAACCATTAACACTATCAAACACAGGTACAATTACAAACTGCATACACACACACGCACACACGCACGCACACACAAACCAAAATGCAAGACTTCACGAAGCATTTAGTCACATTGGACTGAAGGATATACAGTCGATTTCAGGATTGTTGTTGACAATACACCAGTAGGACACACCCTTTCCCCTCCATATACACCAGACGCTTTCTTATGAGCACCCAATACGTACTGGAAAACATTGTGCAATTCTGAGTGTGCTCCACACAGGTGAGTTGGCTTGACAAGAGTGTGTACAGGCTGGTCCACATGATCAATGACTCTCGTCTGTCACTATGGTCTTATCTTCTCCATTCCTCTATGACCGCCACAGCATCTGCTCAGGATACGGCCTGGTCCAGGATTATGGAGACTTCCAGAATTCCTCTGTGGTTGAGTCAAAATTAGTAAAAGTAATCAACACACAGTTCTCGAAAGGGAATTATACGTCTGATTCTTGTTACCAAACGTTTTCTCTCTAGGCATCATTTCCTGTCCTCTCCACTGCCTGCAAACATTTCTTTTAAAATCGAGGCTGTAATAATAAAACAAATGTGTGACACATTACATTAGTCGACTCTATAAATGCTTCAAAGGCCTCTGTTATGCCATAGAAGTTTCCACACACACCAAACTGCTCATTTGTTTTTATGCTCTTGCTGTTTCACACCCTCATTTGTAGAACATCTAAAATTGGCCACAAACCCCTCAGCTCCCTGACATCGAGACTAATGTCTTGTCCAATAACAGGAACGAGGGAGCCATGTTGGGTTAATTCCTGCGACCCGTGAAAGCCGAGAGCAAAAGAACTCACACATATGCACACACACACACACACACACACAAGGATTGGGGCAGACAGCCAGTTTCCAGTCTCATTGTTTCAGGAACGGAAAGAAAGGCAGTGTGAGCTTCCCCTGTTTTCCTCCACCAGTCCAATGTGAAGATGGAAGTGGCTTCTTGACAAAATGCTGACGAAAATAGCTCTTTTTCAGTTTAGTGTGCTGCCGTTTGCATTGTCTACACATGTAGGAGCTTTCTAAAGCCTGAAGTATACTTACAAGAATACTTACAGCTGAACACGTAGCCTAGAATACAGGATCTCCACATAGAGGCATGCTGGAAAGATCATCTGAGCTTACTGTCTGTGCTGTTTGACAAGTAATGAGCATCAGCAATGTCTTATGTTTATTTGAGTTGCTATCTGTGAAGCCCCTCAGTCAATCTATTTTAAGTGCACTCATTTATTGCTGTTGTGGTCTCAAATAGTTGTTGTTTTTCTGTCTCCTCTATTTCTTTTTCAACCATAAACAATGACCCATGCCATTGATGCCACCTTGTGGAGAAACAACAAAAAAGTGCAAACTTGAGCTGAATGTAAAGAAAAACTGTCTTCCAGTGTATTAATCTGCACACAATATGAAGATAACACAACATAACATACTTGGAAAAGGCTTTACTATGAGTTTAAGATAGTCTTGCTTCTTGGATTAAACAAAATAGATTGCAGGATTGTCTACGATCATGCCATTCTGCCTAAATAATGCCTTTTATAACTTTAATTTTTTAAAGTTTTTTAATAACTTTAATCTAACTTTAATAGTTTGCTTATAATGTCTTAAAATAAAGTGAAGACCTATACTATAAGGTAGCCTTAAAACAGAATAGATTGATGAGTCTTGTCTACAAACAAAGGTCATGCCAATGCCTAAATATAAGATATTGTCTATAATGTCTTAAAATGGGGGCGATGCAGTGGCGCAGTAGGTAGTGCTGTGGCCTCACAGCAAGAAGGTCACTGGTTTGAGCCTCGGCTGGGTCAGTGGGTGTTTCTGTGTGGAGTTTGCATGTTCTCCCTGCGTTTGCGTGGGTTTCGTGTCCAAAGACATTGGGTAAGATAAGTTGTCAGTAGTGTATGAATGTAAATTAGGGTGTATGGATGTTTCCCAGAGATGGGTTGCAGCCGGAAGGGCGTAAAACATGTGCTGGATAAATTGGCGGTTCATTCCGCTGTGGCGACCCCGGATTAATAAAGGGACTAAGCTGAAAAGAAAATGGATTAATGAATAAATGTCTTAAAATGCAGTACATGCAGCACATTAGATAGTCTTGCATCTTGGATTAAAAAATAGATTGCAGGATTGTCTACGATCATACCATTCAGCCTAAATGCCTAACTTTAAGAATTTGCCAATAATGTCTTAAAATAAAAAGCTATACTATAAGGTAGCCTTAAAACAAATATATATATTGTCGGATTGTCTACGATAGTCCCATTTGGCCTAAATAACGCAGCACATTAGGTTTCTGAACTGTATTCTTGTGCATGGATGCATTTATCCTGGGATGTTTATGCTGCAAAAAAGGGTCCAAGCAACTCCACACAGTTTCTCCAGATGTACTGTACATGGATGGGTAAGAGTGCATGGATAGTGTGTACTGTATGTGTGTGTGTGTTGTACTGTAAGTGCACTCTGGGGCCACTCTATAGCTGGTATTTATAACCGTGCTGTCAGGCTCTGGCTGCAGTTGGACCGTGGGAATGTGGCAAAGTCTTTCTGTGGTATTTTTAATGTTTGTTATTAAATATTCCCACACGGGACCATGACCAAACCATCGCCCCCTCCCGCTCTTTCTCCTTCACCCTGCCTTCCTCTCTCTCTCTCTCTTTCTCTCTCTCTCCTCTCTTTCTCACTGCATTCTTCTTTCCCGAGGAGGAAAGTCGAGCAGGATCCGATAACACGCAGGCTCTGGTTTCTGTGGAGATCCGGGAAAAGCGGCGAACAACTGTTACTGCAGCTGGATTTCAGCAGCTTAAGCCACGGTCAACAGGAAGATGTGTGTGTGCGTGGGGTTGTGAGTGTGAGCGATCATGCATGTGTGTGTGTGTGTGTGTGTGGTCTTTAAGAGTGTTTGGGTGTACACACACACACACACAATAGAAGCTGCCCCTTTGGGTTTGTAAATCATTGTGCACAGTAGTGCATAGTGTACAAAAGAGGACGTATAATTCACTGCACACACAGGGTTTCTAACACAACCACAGGCACTGAGGGTGAAAGGTAGCTAGAGATGTAGAGGAACAGGTGATGAGTGTGTGTGTGTGTGTGTGTGTGTGTGTGAGATTGGGCGGAGGACCTCTAGACAAGATTTTACGGGTGTCAGCCTGGGGCGGCACATCGCAGTGAAAGTATTTCCTCTCGGCGGCGGCGGCGGCTGTGTTTGTTTGTGTGGATCTCTGCCGCAGCCTAAAGGATGAAGTGTTCAGAGAAAAAAGGTTATCTCGCACACACAGAGTTCATAGAGAGGCCTTCGTGGAAACGCCCTGGTCACAAGGCTCCAGTTTCGGAGTCTGATTCATCTCTCCCAAGAAATTTATCTCACAGACTGAATCTGCGTGGGAGGAATCGTTTCACCATTTACAAATTATCACACACACACACACACACACACACACACACGCACGCACGCACGCACGCACGCACACACAAACACACACACACACTTTCCAATTTAATGTTTGTGAAAATAAAAGAGATGTCTCAGCAGCTCATACTGTAATATTCCATATCTTCTAGTAAATGTTGAAGGAGTTGCACCTGTGTTAAGTCCCACTCATTTGTCCTCCTTTAAGCTGTGTGGAAACTCTGGTCAGACTCTGTAGCGTGACTATTTATATTCTAAAAGTCCAGGAGAGGCATGGAGACAGAGCCATAGATGTTACTGAACATCGAGGATCTCCCATAAGAAACCAGACAATCCTAAAAAATACTTTACGCTCGCTTGAGTGTAACTCCAAGAAGTGTTGATGTAAATAAAGGGAGCTGGAAACACATTTGCTCATCAAACCAAGACATGGCCCAAGTCTTGTGTGCTGCCTTAAAGACCCCTCTGCCAAACTGTTTGGCCCACATGCTGTATGCCAGTGCCAAATAAATGCCTGCTGATCCAGCTCTATGTCAAATCAGGGACAGAATTCTGTGCCACCTGGGTTGGAATGCTTTGAGTAGATTCAGATAGCTGTAATATTAGCTATATGTGCAGTCTTGCTTAACTAGACCTGCAGAGTACTTTTCCAAAATGTTTTGTGTTGTGTTTGTATCCCCCTTGCACATTGTAAGCATGATTTGTTTCATTGAGCAAATAACCCTGTTTTTCGCTTACTCCAGGAAGTTGTGTAACGCCAGCCAATCAGATTAAAGATTGCCGTCTGAGGTTGAGACTGGCTGAGCTCTTAAATACAGCTCGAGCCAAAGCCATATCTACAAACTCCAAATCTTCCTATTGTTGTACCATATCATTATTGTGGCATTTATCCAAACGCTAAAACAACAGACTGCCACATCCAGCTGAAAATATCAGGGCTAAATATGTCAACATTCTGCTTTGAAATGCTTATCGTACTTTGGCATACTGTTTTTCCTTTGCAGGGATGGTGAATGTTCTGTCCATTTCCCTTTTGGATACTCTAAATCTGCCTTTTTTTTTTTGTATGCATGCAAGAGTACAATTGCAGATACTTTTGGAGAAAGGCTAGAGGAGAGAAAAGAGCGAGAAAAAAAAGCTTTCCGCACACCAAGCCAGATATATCCGTGTGGTTTTCCATGTGTTTATTTAGATTTTCTGGTGGGACGACATATCTAAGGGAAAGCCATGACGACTCTGGTGCTTTCCCACCGGGGAGCGTCATTCCGATAAAAATAGTGAGCTCTTTTTTTAGGAAGGATTCGTGAAGTTTGGAAAGTGCGTCCCCACGGGTTTGCATGGATTAGCATTGCTTTTGCATATGGAGGGGCTTTTTTTCTGTCCGGACGGAGCTGCTACGGATGTATGTTGACGCTGTAACTTCATCTCGGCTTGATCTCTGAAACAATAAAAGGGCCACCGCTGGGATTGGCAAAGCCTTGTTGTTTTGTTTTGATTCACATAAACATAATTGTCACGTTGGCAAAGGATGCACTCTTTTTTCTCTTCCCATCCAGATTAATTTGCCCTCTGCTATGCTGGATTTGTTTACCAAAGTCCCTCTTATTGTAAGTCACTTCTTTTTATGTCTCGCTCTGTCATTCCTTTCGTTGTTAGAAGACTCACGAACTGGGACTGAAGGAAGTTTGTGGGTGGGAAGGAATTGTGGAGTTGGAAAAAGCTCCTCTGGATTTAACCTTGTCTCGGTTTGAAGGTCTGGCACTGAGCTCTACATGCTACGCTCAGCCGAATGCCTCTCATACTCTGGTCAACATGTTTCTCAAGTAACTTAAACTCCCTAAACCCTATGACATCAAGCCTGCTATTACTAATGTACTCGATGAATGGCTCTGGATTTCATTTAGTATGACTCACTAGGGGAAATTCACTAGGTTTCTGAAAGGAACGGTTTAAATATGGACCGCTAAGCATAACCTGGCACTTAAAATCTTGAGTTTGCGAGTGCCAAGAGGCCTGTAATACCTGGAGAAAGCCTTGGCTAGCTCAAAACTCTTTTGGTTATGGGACCAACACATTTTTGGAGCCAATCATAGTAAATACCAGCTGATTAAAACTCTTTTCTTTTCCAGAGCAAGTGTTATTACCTGACACACACACACACACACACACACACACACACACACACACACACACACACACACACACACACACACACACACACACACACACACACACACACACACGCACACAGTCAAAAACATTCATGAGCAACTGTTTTCATTTTGTTTGCACGTCATGGCACCAACTGAGGGATACCAAACAAGGGCAAAGAGGCGGAGCGTGAGCGGAGCTACAGACGCCTGCTAGCATTTTGCTTAGACGGGCTTTTCTATGGGAGAAACACTGAATACTTCATTACCTGCGGCTCGTTTGTGTTCTGACCACATGTGCTTGGCTGTACACTATATCAATAAAGTGTTTAGACGTTTAAAAACACTGCTCAAGCACACTGAGCCACTGAACATTGCTCTTATGATGTTTTTCTACAGGAGGAAAACCTGAATTACTTCCAAACACTTCAGATATAGTGTGTGTTAGTAAATGCAGGACTATTGATGAACTCCAGCAGAACACTGTATGACAATGCTTCAGATGACTGATCTAGAGCCTACAGCTGATCAATCTGTCAGATTCTGTAGTGCATTACAGCTCTGAACAACATTATAAATGATCTTAAATAACACAAATACATTTATAGAGATGGTATATAAGTATATAATTCCACTCAGCTTAAAAAATGGAGGCCACGTGAATGGTTTGTGAGCAGAATTAAGTGCACACAGCATGCTATATCATCTGATAATTGTAAGAACTAATAATAAGGCAGCTGACTGTGTAAAGCCACAGAAAACAACACAAAAATATGATGAATATGCCGAGTTCAGCGGCTAATCAGCCGGAATCAGACATGACAGCGACCAGCGAGACCTAGCTGTCACTCAAGTGGCCACGCCCTTAATTATGCAAAGTTAATAAAACCTAATATAAAGGAAATGGATGAGTTATACTATAATTCACCCCCTCTGAGTTGTCATGAAGAGTAATATTAGCTATATGCACCAAAATCGTTCTTTGTACCAGGCTGTAAACACCTTTATTTCTGCTGTAAAGCTGCCCATTCAACACACTACGATTTGAGACATACTAATGTTATTTTCAAATACTATTTAGGAGGGATAGTATGCGAATTGGGACGCAGCAAAATAAACGCTTTATGGTGTTACAGACCAACAAGACTCAGCAATGTGTGTGTCAGTGTAATCAGTCTTAAATCGGCTCCCAGCTGTGTGTGTGTGTGTGTGTGTGTGTGTGTGTGTGTGTTTGTGTGTGTGTGTGTATGTGTGTGTGTGTGTGTGTGTGTGTGTGTAATCAACAGAAATTCCAGAACAGGCGTGTGTAAGGTGCATGACGGGATATGTAGTTCCAAGTGACAGAGATTTAGTCGTGAAGGTGCATGTGTATACCAGTGATCTGCAAGCCTGGATCGCAGGTGATCGTGACATAATGAGCCTATTTGTTTCCCCATTTTTAAATGAACGACAATCAAACATTATCTTTTAATGTGGCAAGTTATTAGAAACTTAAGTAGACTCTGTATTAGAGTTTATCATGCTTTTATTAATCTAAAACCATGCTTGTAGGGTTATATTGATACCTATAAATTAATGACAGATTTATGGTGTAGATCAGAGAATTTGCTGATGAAACATCACAGTTTGAGCTGTTTTTTACTCCTCTAATCAGCTACCAGATTTCCTCAGGTTGTTTTCTGATTGCAGCTTACATAAAATAATCAATGAGTAGCCCTTCAGGTCTTGAAATAATAAAGCAGTCAATGTTCATGAAGCATTTTCTCTTGTGTTGCTTAGAAGAACGACAAACTCAGCGGCTCTAGACAAAACAAGGATTGTCTGTTTAATTATTCCCATAGTCTCTGCAAGGCTAATACTCCGTTTAGCTAACAATCCGAGACATCTCCATTCTCAGTGATGGGATGAGTTAAAGAAAAGCTGTCTGCTGCTAAGCCAGATTTAGCTTTTTACACTAAACAACTTAATTGCATCTGTGCGGTTTAGTGGCTATACACACAAACGCTGTGCAGTCTATTTACAGCTCTACGCCATTAAATCATAGACATATAGTGGGGGGAGATATTTTAATGCATTTAAAAATAAAGGTTTAAACCAGTCCCAAAAACAGACATGCAGTCAGAATATTAGCCATCCTGTATATTTATTTCCTCCCAATGTCTGTTTAAGGGCAGCACGGTGGCGCAGTGGGTCGAACAATCACCTCACAGCAAGAAGGTTGCTGGTTCGAGTCCCAGCTGGGTCAGTTGGTGTTTCTGTGTGGAGTTTGCATGTTCTCCCTGTGTTGGTGTGGGTTTCCTCCGGGTGCTCCGGTTTCCCCCACAGTCCAAACACATGAGCTATAGGGGAATTGATTAACTAAACTGGCTGTAGTGTATGAGTGTGTGTGTGTGTGTGTGTGAATGAGTATGTATGGGTGTTTCCCAGTGTTTGGTTGTGGCTGGAAGGGCATCCGCTGTGTAAAACATATGCTGGAATAGTTGGCGGTTCATTCTGCTGTGGCGGCCCCAGATTAATAAAGGACTAACCTGAAAAGAAAATGAATGAATGAATGAATGAATGTTACTAACCCTTGTAGAAAGTCTTCATGTAGAGATTAAAGCAGTTTAAGCATAGGGTGGGTCAACTCTATATTAAAACTTACGAATTATGGTTGGTTCCCAGCACTGGGTTGTGGCTGGAAGGGTATCCACTGTGTAAAACATTCCACTGTAGGGACCCTTGATAAATAATAGACTAAGACTAAGAGAAACGAATGAATGAATGAATTAAGCTTGGGATGCCTTTAAAACTCATATGCTTGTCAGGACAGCTGTCCCACAACAGTATCAGGTACAATATTAATGTGAGCATCATATTTACTACACATGAGTCTTGTCATTATGAGTGTCGAGATGTCCTGCTGGTCTCTGGACCTGATCAATCCTGTTCTTCCATCTTCATTACCCCTGTCTTCCTCTGCGTTTGTCTATATTTCCCCTTGTGTCTCGGTGTGGGACAGCAGCAGCTCTGCGCAGACTGAAACTGTGACTAATAAGAAACACCAAATGCAGGAGGCACACACAATGGCTGCTCTGTGCCTCCTCAAACATGGGGTTTGCCCCTGATGATTGCTAGCAGGAGGAAATCATTTCCCTTATTGGCACTGCATAGACACTCATCCCACCAGCTCTCTCTCTCTCTCTCTGTGTGTGTGTGTGTGTGTGTGTGTGTGTGTGTGTGTTATCAACTGGCTCTGACCTTAAAATGAATGTCCAGGGGCTTTTCTTCAGCCG
>NC_079457.1:49674029-49709029 GCF_903798145.1 Danio aesculapii
GCATGTGTGTGTGTGTGTGTGTGTGTGTGTGTGTGTGTGTGTGTGTGTGTGTGAGTCTGTGATCAAAACAGGAAACCATTTATGTTGCTGAAACTCACCATTTTTAACTCTCGTAGGCAGGCAAAAATAAACACCGCACTAAAGAGAGAAAAGGAGAGACAGAATGGCAGAGGAAGAAAGAAAGTCAAGTGGAACAACAACAGAAGTTCAGTGCAGTCATCGGCCGAATCCAACAGCTGGAGCCAAAAATGCACTAAAGCAAAGGGACAAGCACTCAACACACTCTTAAAGAGACATTCGTCCACAATAGACAAACGTCGTCATTTATTCACTGTCGTGTCCTTAACAAACCTGCTTATTTTGAGGAGCAAGACATCTTAAAGTCTAAATAAACACGTGGCTTTTATTGATTTGTTAAATAAGGACAGAAAAAAAAGAGTATTATCCACACACACATGACTATTTACATCAGAGTTATTTACTCTTTCACAATTACATGGAAAACATGATAATCAAACCAATAAAATAAAACAGAAATATATAAACACGTAAAGAAATAAATATTTACTAAATAAATACACATAAATACACTTGCACTACATAGCTTAATGATCGATATCAGGATGTGAAGAAACTTTCATCAAGCTCAGCAATAAAACTCTAATGACATTTAACCCAGGCTCTTTCTGATTATGTACCCCTGTTTAACCAGGGATGTGACACTGACAACAGAGGTGTGGATCCACATGCAGGTTTATTAGCCAGGTCAGGCAAGCGATGATCAACACAAGAGCAAACAGATGTATGAGGGCAATCCAGAGTCGTAGTCAAAATAGCAGGCAAATGGTCAGAAGGCAGGCAGCATTCAGGTATAATCAAACAAAACAAAGCAAAGGTTCAGCACACAGAAGGCAAGGAAACCGCATTGTAATGTCACTTAACAGATAACAGAAGAGTGAGGGTTTCTGTGCTGTTTATGCAGTATTCAGTCCAGAAGCAACATCAGCTGTGGGAGTCTAATCAGAGGAGACTTGAAGCAGGTGTGTGTGTGTGTGTTGCATGACTGAATATGTAGTCCATATTCCGGTGAATTTGTAGTCCGTTAGCCTTTGTGAATGTTTTCCAGCGATCTATGGTGTTTAGATTGCTGGAGATCATGACACCCTGTATACATTTCAGCAGAGTGCCAAATAAGTCCCAGGAGCTGCATTTTTTCAGCTTTTGTTTTCTCGAGTCCACCAGAGGGCGCTGCGTACGCTTTTTCAGATCTTAAATTACTCTCGTGAGTCCACCAGTGTCAACTGACTGACTGATTACTTAATATTCAGGGGCAAAATTGCTGTAGCTCCATACTCCACACAACAGATGAATTAAACACGTTGGATTTAATTATATCATTATAGAAATCTTGTTCTTATTACTAACTAAACGATATCAGTTACATAAAGTTAAATAATTTATTCATTCATTTATCCATTTATTTTATTATTCTTCAGCTTAGTCCCTTTATTCATCAGGGGGCGACACAGCGGAATGAACCACCAACTATTCCAGCATATGTTTTACACAGCAGATGCCCTTCCAGCTGCAACCCAGTACTGGGAAACACCCATACTCTCTCACATTCACACACACACTCATACACTACGGCCAGTTTAGTTGATCAATTCCCCTATAGCACATGTGTTTGGACTGTGGGGGAAACCGGAGCACCCGGAGGAAACCCACACCAACACGGGGAGAACATGCAAACTCCACACAGAAACACCCACTGACCCAGCTGAGACTCGAGCCAGAGACCTTCTTGCTGTGAGGCCACTGTGCCACCCTTGAATAATCGCGTTATGCTAAACAGTGTTCAATCCAAACAGATGGACATTTGATATGAAGTCAGAATTCTTACATCTTAACTGAAGTGTGTCCCTCAAAAACATGCAGTTACACCGCATGAAGGGGGTCTAAACAAGTAACAGCGAGGCAGTGGATCCAAATGAAAAGTGTTTATGAAGCTAATGAGATGAGCCGGGGTGTGTGTGTGTGTGTAAAGTGTTGTTTTAGTCCCTTTGGTTTATAGGACAGGTGTGAGGCTTGGAGTTAATTTTAGACTACAGTGTCTTCTGTCTTCGTTTATGAGGACGGAGGGCAGTTGTCAAAACGCAAATGTGCTCCTCTCTGGTGTGTTCGGGACAGATGAGACTAAAAATAGAGAGAGATACAAAAGCAGAAAGAAACAAGGGCCCCAGAGAGGAAAGGGACACATGTTGTGAGAGGGAGAAGTGAAGTGTGTGTGTGTGTGTGTGTGTGTTTAAGGCGGGAATGTTACGGGACACAGCTGCTGCGTGTCCAACAGTTTTGACATGAGAGGGGAAAGTGGAGAGCTTGTTATTGTGTCCTGACTCTTCTTCTGCAGCTGTAGCACAAACACACACTCTACAGGTTCAAGATACACACGCGTTTCTCTCTGTGGTGTAAGTGTGTGTGCTTCAGAAAGCATATGCACCAAACTCTTTCTCAATCCCTCCATATCTCTAGAAAAACAGTGTGTATTTCTGAGTGTGCCTCACACAGGTGAGTGGGCTTGACAAACCACCTGTAGAAACCCTCTCTCCATTTGCACCACACACTTTACTTTAACTCCACCTTACCAGGACTCAATAAGGAACACAATGATCAGCTGTGAATGAACCACACAGTCATGCTGCTCGACTTGTTTTCATTCATTCATTCATTTCACGAGTTCACACTTGCAATAGTTTCAGAATAAAGCGTATTTGGCGTGCTGTCCGGGGAGAGGGCTCTGAGCTCGGGGAAGACACCCAAACTCGAGTTATTCCTCTTATCAGGAAACAGAGAGGAATAGGGATTCGAGCGAAGTATCTAGCCCGGCCCCAGAACGCTCCCCCCGGGATAGTAATGCTTAAGAGGTGAGGTGACGGGGTGGTGGAGGGATGCTAAAGTCGTAAGATGCTGCAGGTAAGACAGCTTTGGTATATATAGGGGTTTGGTCAAGAACTGATTGGATAATAGAATAATTGTCAATGACGTATTTGATACTGAATCTTCTGCGCGTGCTCCTCCTCAAATTTGTTTATCAAACATCACTTTCCTTTGGCTCAGTCTTTTATTAATCAGGGGTCACCACAGCGGAATGAACCATCAACTTATCCAGCATATATTTTACACAGCGGATGCCCTTTCAGCTGCAACCCAGTATTGGGAAACACCCATACACACTCATTCACACACACACACACTCATACACTATGGCCAGTTTAGTTGATCAATTCCCCTATAGCGCATGTGTTTGGACTGTGGGGGAAACTGAAATAAAGTAGTCGGACAGACAGGACAGGTATTATTAAGAATAGTTTGAATGCTTTATGGGTAATTATGAGAGGATCACACACACACACACACACACACACACACACACACACATACGCACACACACACAGATCCTGTCTTATTAACATCACACACACCCTCACAGATGAAGAGAGAAGTAGAAAGAAAAGCAAACAAGTGGAGGAGAAAAGAGGCTTGCAGGAGAGAAAGACTTTGGCAGAGCAGGATCTGAGAGGAATTTAAGAACATGAGTAAGAGAAACAGCTGCAGAAGTCTGACAGGAAGTGTGTGTGTGTGTGCGTGTGTGTGTGTGTGTGTTTGTGTGTGTGTGTGTGAGAGAGAGAGAGAGTGTTAGGGCTGCACAGTATATGGTTTCAGCATCTATACCACAATCTGATCATTGACTATAGTCACATCACAGGGTAATTATTTATTATTGATCGTTTGCTTGTGTTTTTAAGTGCTGTGACTGTATGAGGATATTAAAAGCACTCAGCCATAGACAATTATACTGTTCGTAACTTTAATAATGATTAATTTTATTGAGTTATCTTTATTTTTATTATTCAATTGCTTTCCCTGAATACGTGTGTGTGTGTGTGCGTGTGCGTTTGCGTGTGCGTGTGTGTGTGTCAGCATGTGGTGTAGTTTAGCAGGAAAATAAAGCAACATGACCTGTGAGCTGCTCTGAGGTCAAAGTCAGTCCTCGACCTCTGAGAGCAGCCAAGAGGGAATAATCATCCATCAGACTCAGACAAACACACTAAAAGCATCATCTCATCAGCTCTTTCTGCTCCAAACTTTACAAAACAGCTCTATTGAGGATCTGGAAGAGTGTGATCAACTGTGTCCAGTGTTAGTTTGAGTAACGGAGACATTTTAGCAGCATTTAGTAGATGTGGGTCCTGAGAAAAACACAAGAGCTTTATTTCTCAGAGTTCTGTTCTGGGGTATCACTTTTAAAAACAATAGCTGATGGAGATGCCCACCTCTCTGCAAATAATGCTTTTCTTCCTCAGAGTTTGTGTCTGGTTTCTAGTCTGAATACAGTTGAAGTCTGAATTATTAAACCCCTTTACATTTTTTTTCTTTGTCAAATATGCCAGATGATGTTTCTCAGATTGAGGAATTTCTCTCAGTATTTCCTCTAATATTTATTCTTCTGGAGAAAGTCTAATTTGTTTTATTTCAGCTAGAATAAAAGCAGTTTTAATAGTTTTAAAGCCATTTTAAGCTCAATATTATTAGCCCCCTTCAGCAATATTAGTGTTGGATTGTCTCCAGAATAAACCACTGTTATACAATGACTTGCCTAATTACCCTAACTTTACCCTAATTACCCTAGTGAAGCCTTTAAATGTGACTTTAAGCTGAATACTAGTGTCTTGAAGAATATCTAGTCTAATATTATGTGCTGTCATCATGGTGAAGAGAAAAGACATCAGTTATTAGAGATGAGTTATTAACACTGTTATGATTAGAGATGAGTTATTAACACTGTTATGATTAGAGATGTGCTGGAGAAATCTGCTCTCTGATAAACAGAAAATTGGGTGAAAATATTAACAAGGGGCTAATAATTCAGTGGGTTTAATAATTCTGAATTCTTAAATTAAGAAGCATTTTCTAGACAAGCAACACATATTGTCTTGAGTTTTCCTTAAAATCAGTTAATTATTCTGCCATTGGGGTTCGCTTTCCCCATTGTCAGATTATTTAACTTGTTTTATTGAAACACTCACTTAATTTTGATATTTCTCAAAACAAGACAATAATTTTTACTTTTCTAAACAAAGAAAGTTTTTTAAGAAAGTGTAAATATTTGGAATAGAAACAAGACAAAACCTGCCATGAAAACCTTTCTCTGCTGAAGAACTAAAAGCATGACATTAAAATAAAGATCACACTTTCCATTGAGCACCAATTCACATTATTATAGCTACACATTTCATGACAAACAAACATCAGATTTGATGCTTTTTAATATTTAGTGGTATGCTTTTATTTTTATGAACCTGATATATGTGTAACAAATAAGTTACAATAATAAACAAGGAAAATATTCTAGTAACAACAAGTATTTTATAGTGAGAAGTGGTCCTTTAACTAAACTGTTCACCAAGAAAATACAGTACTCAACGTCTGAACGTTTCATCAGAGTTGTCCAAAAACTATTCAGCAACACCCATTCTCGTCTTCTTTGATCAAATTTGGATCAATCAATTTTTGGACAATTTTGATCCACTTCAAACAATGTTGACGACTTTAATAATGAAAAATGCTGTGCTTACGTAGAGTTTCTGTCTTGTTTCTAGTTCAAATATCTACAAACTCTTAAATCCAGACTTGTTTTCAAAATTAAATGAGTTTTTCTACCTAAAACAAGCAAAATAATCTCATGTCAAAGCGGAAAGTAGATTATCTTCCCTCCTCCATTGTCAGATTATTTTACTCGTTTTAATCTCTTCATTTTGACTCATTATTTCTGAAAACACCATAGTTTTTGCTGATCTCTTGACTGAAAAACTTGAGTTATTTGGACTAGACACAAGAGAGAAACTTTAAGTAACTCTTAAGCTGAAGGGGTTAACTCACTGCTGAGTCTCAGTGTCCTCTGGAGTTAAAATAATAGTGGCAAACGGGCTCTTGAAGAAGAAGAAAACATCATCGGAGGCACCATTTCCGCTCAGTCATCCATATTAACCAGGGAAATATTTGGGGAACGAACGGCGTCAATAAACATCCTGAAGCAATAATACCTGGAGAGTGATGAGGAAATGGAGGTATGTGAGGTTTCCAGCGCCTGAAGCCCAGCGTGTGAATTTCTCTCACCGCTTCCTCCACTGGTTACTCTCTAATTAGTCACTTAATTACAAACGACTGAGTGTGTTTGTTTACCAGTGACTGGTACCAGTGAAGTTAAATCAGCTGTAGTCCCATTGGTGAGCGGTTAAGATTTTAGCAGCTCTGATTGGCTGATCTTCTGAGCTGGACTTCTGATTCTGAATGGAGTTATGCACAGTACTTACTACAAAGTGAACGTTTGTAGTAAACTGAAGCGGTGTCAGTTCAGTGTTCAGAGCTGAAGTTCAGTTCAGTTCAGTTCAGTTCAGTTCAGTGTGGTTTAATCTTCACTGCTGAAAGTCCAAACACTGAAGAGCAAATTCCACAAGGCCCAAACCAAGCAAACCAGTGGAGAAACAAACTTCACCAACTGACCAAAGTTATTGTTCATAGGGTATAAATGAAAATAGCAGTTATATAAACAAACATACAAGCAAACATGTAACGCATGTGAGTGTTCTTAACCAAGTGTCGGGTGCGTTAAGCCTTGGACGTTATCAGGAAGGCTATTCCAGTGTTTAGGAGCTATAAATGAGAAGGCTCGACCTCCTTTAGTTGACTTTGCTATTCTAGGTACTACCAGAAGCCCTAAGTTTTGAGACCTTAAAGAGCGAGTTGGATTGTAGCGAGACAGAAGGTTGGTTAGATAAACAAGAGCTCGATTATTTAAAGCTTTATTGGTGAGAAGTAATATTTTAAATTCAATACAAAACTTAAATTGGCCAACACACCAATAATATAAGTCTTTCTTTACAAATTAAATTAAATTAAAATGACTTCTAAATTATGAGGAGTATTTGGCAACAACGAAATTAAGATAAAGTCTCTGCGGGATTTGTTTTGCCACTTCTCTCCACAATCTGGCCTTAAGGTGACGGTGAAGCTGAATAATAAAATAGTAATGCCAACATTAGCCTATATACTCTGACTACACTATGCATTTATGATTATATTCATATTTAGTTCTACTTGAAAACCCTGTACTCACCAAGATTAGGCTTTGTAAACGTGTTTTTGTGGAGGAACATTACTCTGTAGACGGCTTTAGTGCGGTCCTGCACTCACTGATGGTGCGTCCAGCAGCACTGAACACCTCTTCACTGCTGCTGCTGCTGGCCAGGATGCATAGTACTGATCTGACAGAAATTAAATGACAGAAATCAAGCCAGAACCTGCCCAAACCCATCAGGTCCCGTCGGGTTTATTTGGGTTTGTACAAAGATCTTCAGCTCTACAGTCTTTCACAGTGTAGTGTTCACTACTCTCGAGTACTTTTAAAACAGACACTTTTGCTCATACTTTGAGTAGTATTTGAGTAGGAACCAAGCTCTTCTGTGCTGGCTGGGAGAAAGCTGATCAGAATGCATCAGGATGGGTGTTGCTTTCTAAAATAGGTCACGATAAAAAGCCTTTCTGAGCTTTTCCGTGAAGTCCATGATGTAATGGTGACCTACAAAAAAGCGAGTTGTTTAACTTGGGGCCTCAGTGAGCTGCATGTTCCCTTCAGACGCCCACTGTCAGAGATTTCTGCTTCTTCTCTCCGGTTTATTTATTTTTGCTCCGTGGCGCTGCCAGAACCGGGTGTGGAAATGGGTTCTCCATGTATTCCCGATCTGCAGGACAGCGGGATGATGATGATGTCTGAGTGTGGGACCAATCACTGCCCGAGATGTTGTTGGTGACTATGTGCTGACAGTTGTTTTAGTGCTGGAAGGGTCAAAAGTACAGTCAGACTGGTCTTTTACTCAGCTCAAGTCATTTGGTGGAGGTTTACAGCAGCTTCAGCAATGCACCTCAGAAGTCTGAACTAGCCTGATTAAACTGTGTAGCACAACTGCAGGATCAACAGGAAATGATGCTACACAAATGACATATTGACATGATTATACTCGGCTCTGATTGGTCAGATGTTTCCACTCTCAAAAAAAATTTACTCAATCTACTCTGACTGGTCAAATAACTCTACTCCGCTTTGATTGGTCAGATGACTCTACTCTTATTGGTCAAGTGTCACTGCTCTGATTTGATAGAAGACTCTACTCTGATTGGTCAAATGTCACTACTCTACTCTGATTGGTCAGATAACTCTGCTCTGATTAGTCAAATGTTGCTACTCTACTTTGATTTGTCAGAAGACTCTGCTCTGATTGGTCAGATAACTCTACTCTGCTCTGATTGGTCAAATGTTGCTACTTTGCTCTGATTGTACAGATTATTTTACTTAATCTACGCTGACTGGTCAGATCTACTCTGCTCTGATTGATCAGATAACATTGCTCTGATTGGTCAGAGAACTCTACCTTGCTCTGGTTGGTCAAATAACTTTACTTTAATTGGTCAGATGACTATACTCTGTTCTGACTGGTCAAATGCCACTGCTCTGATTGGTCAAATGACTCTACTTGGCTCTGATTGATCAAATGTCCCTACTCTGCCTGGATTGGTCAAATGTCGCTACTCTGCTCTGGTTGGTCAGATGTCTCTACTGTGCTCTGATTGGTCAGATGACTCTGCTCTGATTGGTCAAACGACTTGACTGTGCTCTGATCGGTCAAAGGGCTTAGTCTGTAGTGATTGGTCTACCCTTTACACTGCATGTCAGACAACAAACATTGCATTAGTTCCTGAACTCAAGCTTGTGTCCTCCTCATCTAGAAAGTGGATTAGCAGAAAGCCGCGTCTTCTTGACTTGTCCAAACCAAACTCTTCCACTCACAGATACAGCTACAGTATCTGAGGGTCAAAGCAGACACTGATCACCATTAGTTATGAAGACCATAGACAGGCATTATGCTAATTTGTAATGTTGGGTTTTCGGTAGGTAAGGCCATTTCAATGACGACTTATTTCAGGCAGTTCAGACATTTCACTTATATTATAATAACTACATTCACCAATCACTGGTCTTCGTAAATTAGCTAAAATAAGCATTAAATTTGAAGATGTGTTGAGTGAAGGAATTTAATAACTAAATTGAATTAACTTAATTTAATAAGACAGTCATTAAAAATCTCATTTAAATACAGTTTTAATGATGTATTTAGTAATCGTTTAGTTTTTGTTAGTTAAACACTGATTCTGTCTTATTAAAATGTTCTCCTTTTCATAGAAAGTGTTGCTGGAGTTCCCTATATTTACTAAAGCCTTGGATCTGACATTTATGATGCTAAATAAAAGCGAATATTTTGAAAATCATAACAAAGGTATACTGTTATGATTCTACATTCATTTAGGGATTTAATATCCAAATATTTCAACAATTACTACTGTTCATCGAGTGACGTGAGACTCACTGTGATTAACGAATAACTCCTTGGATCCCACATTCATCACAGTGAACGTAAATTGTTCAGCTAATCAGAGGTCCAGCGCTAAACCCTTGCAGCGGGATGTTCCCTGATGGTCAGTGCTGGTGGAAATAGTTGAAACAGAGCCCGGAGAGCATCTGCACCTAAAATCTCTGTGTTCCCCTGAGATCCGGCTGGCCAGCAGCTCCAGCATCTGCTTGTCTTTCTCATTGTGCCTGTGTGTGTGTGTGCGTGTGTGTGTGTGTGTGTGTGTGTGTGTGTGTGTGTTTAGTTGGCGGATTGCGTTACATTTGTGCTGGATCTGCCATTCAACAGAACTGAATCAGTTGCTTCTCAGAGCGGCTCCAAAAACTGGCCCACACAGACCGAGCGGTGGCTTTTTCATCCCTTCCTTTGGTCTTTTTGCACTTCTTGCTCTCTATATTAGGGGTGCTACAATACAGACTTCTTATGGTTCAGTTTTTGGTTTTAGGGTCACGTTTTTGGTATGATTCAATAATAATAATAGTTTCAACATGTTCATAAAACAGCACTGCACTGCAAATAATGCTTTTATTACCTTTAAACTTATTAGTTTTAGTCTTGTTTCTGGTCCAAATATCTAAAAACTCCTAAATCAGTCAGCATTTTCTAGACGAGTAATGAATATAGTGTGTTTCCAGACATAATGAATCAAAATGAAGAGAGTTTTCATTAAAACAAGCAGAATAATCTGACAATGGAGGAAGAGAAATAAACTAGTTTTCTCTTTGAAATAAGATTATTCTGCTTCCTCCATTGTCAGATTATTTTGCTTGTTTTAATGAAAACTGTTGATGTCTGGAAACAATTACTTGTCTAGAAAAAGCTCCTTGATTTAAGAATATTGAGATATTTGGACTGGAAACAAGACCACAAGTCCAGAATACCAGGATTTTCATGTATCTGACATTAGTTTTCAGTTATATAAACTGATAAATCTAATCGAATATACCTCTGTGTACTGTATATAATCTCCCTTCTGTTATTGAAATAAAGGTTAAACATTATTGAGCTGCAGTAGCCTACTGTATATAGCCATTCAGTCAAGAACAGAGTGCTTTCTTTATCTTTTGCTATTATTAAAAACACAGACAGCAGGAATAAGATGTTTTCAATAGTTTTAAAGGCATTTTAAGCTCAATATTATTAGCCCTCTTCAGCAATATTAGTTTTGGATTGTCTCCAGGACAAACCACTGTTATTGTAACAGCCAGGCCAGGTTCTCCCCATCACAATCATCCTGATCACAGTCACCTGTATTCTGATTAGCCCCACACCTGCACGTCATCCCCAGTCATCACATCAGCCCCATAAAGCCCAGCACCACGGTCCACTCAGTGTCTGGTGTTGTTGCTACTTGAAGGACTACATTTGCAGCACAGTCAGTGACACTTATTCATTTCCAAGTTACTTACATCTCTTGTGTCCTAATATCTTCTGTGTGGTAATAAATAAATAAATTAATTAATTAATAAATATTAGTAATGTATATAATATATATAAACCAGATAATGTTCCAGCATTGATGCTGAACTTTACCTTAATTACCCTACTGAAGCCTTTAAATGTGACTTTAAGCTGACTACTAGTGTCTTGAAGAATATCTAGTCTAATATTGTGTGCTGTCATCATGGTGAAGAGAAAAGACATCAGTTATTAGAGATGAGTTATTAACACTGTTATGATTAGAGATGTGCTGGAGAAATCTCTCTGTAGAGCTGTGGTCACACTGCACTTTTCTCCCTGTAGACTTCCATTCACATGCAGGCGAATGTGTCAGACTGGAGATGTAAGGTCGTGCGGCAAGTTTCACAGTTCACTGCATTGAAAAGTTCAAGCTTGGTGAACTGTGACCTGCGAAATGTTCTCTGGACAGAAACTTAAACATGGACCAATCGCTCGCTTTTTAATGTCTAATCGTCTTGTTTAATCCCGCCCATTTTCACAGTGCCGTACCACAGAATTTCGCACACACAAACACTAGTGTGACCACAGCTTCAGACAGAAATTAGGGAAAAATATTCAGAAGGGTTAATAATTCTGACTTCAACCATATATATATATATAACTACCCTGAAGATAAATTGATTAACTTTGTGAAAAATCAGTTGTAACCTGAAAGTCCTGAGCCGTCGCCTTGCTGTATTTTTCCAGACTCATGGTGTTTACCATGGTGAATGTTTATAAGTCTTGTATTCCTGCATGCTCTCTGATGTTGTGTATGCATTGCATTGTTTTTCTTCTGTTCCTGACTGTCTGTCCATCGCTGTCCTCTCATTGTTGAATGTGCTCGAATGAATTGTCGGAAAAGGAAGCATCTGATTATATACAAACAAAACAAAATGGGCATTAAATTGTTGGTCGTAGGATGTACATCGACCCAGAAAAAGCCCCGGTATTGTTTGCACACTTCTGAACTATTTTAACCCTCTGGCCACGTGCCTGAAAAGTTAAAGGGACAGATCACATAAATAATTCAGCGGTGTCATTTTAATCCCTCATGATGTTCACTTCAATAAATCACACAGACCTGTTTGATTTACAAGTCAAAGTATTTTATTAAAATGATTATATTTCTATAAATAATTTATTAAAATCATTTTGTGATGATCAGTTAAAAATTAAAGCCATTATTAAGGTCAAACCTGGAATAATGTTTAAAATCAAACACTGAACAAAATTATTCTGTTGTTATTGTTATTAATAATAATAATAATTATAATAATAATAAATAAATAAATAATATTTTTGGCCATCACGGTGGCTCAGTGGTTATCGCTATAGACTCACAGCAAAAAGGTCACTGGTTTGAATCACAGCTGGGTCAGTTGGTGTTTCTGTGTGGAGTTTGCATGTTCTCCCCGTGTTGGCTCCAGTTTCCCCCGGTTTCCTCTATTGGGGAACTGATGAACTGAATTGGCCGTAGTGTATCAGTGTGTGTGAATGTGTATGGGTCTTTTCCAATAATGGGTTGCAGCTGGAAGGGCATCTGCTGTGTAAAACATATGCTGGAGTAGTTGGCGGTTCATTCCGCTGTGGTGACCCCTGATAAATGAGGGATTAAGCTAAAGGAGAATGAATGAATGGTAATATTTGTTGACACTTCTCACTGATTTTCATTTGTATTTACTCTGTTTTATTGTTGTGTTTGTTGTTAGGTGTAGTAACTTGCATTATAACATCTGGGGTTTGTTTTCTACTCAAAATGACACGTATTGATAGAAAGCAGATGAGTTATAGTCAGTGCACTATTGTGTTCAGTTGGGTACTTCACTTGCCTTTTATGTGTGTCAAAGTGAAACAAGACATTTGCTGTTTAGTGTGTTGAATAAAGCCTAAAACAATAACTCGTTAAATAAAACTATTACAATTACTTTACTGAGTAAACCTTCCATCTAAAGCTCGCGATACATGTCAAACTAAATCAAACAACGAACTTAGCATGTCTCATTAGATGCAACTAGAGCTAAGTTTATTTAGAGTTACTTTTAGCAGTTTAAAATAGCTCCAACACAGGCTCATAGTGGAAATGTACCCCCGTCTACATTTCTGAAGACTGCGAAATATGTACAGAGATACGTCTGGCTTCATTTCGTCTGGTAAATGAACGCTATGGGGCGGTCTGATGCAGTAAAGCCGCACGGTTCATTCACATATCATATAAGAAGCACTTCTCACAACACAGATACTTTATAAACATCAATACTGTATAAATGTTCATTACTAACCTTTCTATATACAGGATTTGATTATAACTGTACATCAAAGACAGTGTAAAATAGCCTGCTATAACATCTGCGATTATATAAAATAAATGAACATATATAAACACACACAGACCCTTACAGTCCCCGTTATGTTACCAATAACAGATAAACTACACACAGCAGACATGTAGTCCTTATATGGGTTCAAAAACAACACTCAACATACAGTCCACAGTCCCACAGCGTACGCTATTATCATCAGCTTAAGACGTTCGATATTTCAAATATAGACACGTACACAGAGTTGGGGAGTAACTAGTTACATGTGACGGCGTTTACGTAATTTAATTACAAAATAACTGTGTGTAATACGTACAGTCACTGAGAGAAAATGTGTAATTAAATTACAGTTAGATTGTAGACACTTTCTTGAGCGATAATGATGTCGACTGAAACTTTCTGTCAGACACCACACATACCAATAGAGTACCATTGGGACCCGTTTAGCAGTGTAAACACAATCCCAATAAAAGTGACCCATAAAGACCCATACCGTACCGTGCTGGACAACTTAGTGGAAACGGGCCATACTGTGTGTGTGTGTGTGTGCTGGCCTCTGGAGAACACTCATCTGTGTGTTTAGTCATGTTAATGATAACCACATTCTCTGAGCTCTCCATGCCATTCATAATGACGCATGTTGTTGTTTTCAATGACCGAAATCAAACTCATATGCTTTCTGAGACCCCCTCGCATCTTTACAATATTTAACAGCTGTGTGTTCAGATAAACCCTCTTTTGAAACTCCTCGTGGACTGTGTGTGTGTGTGTGTGTGCGCTCTGCATCTCTCTGATTGGTTAGATGACTCTCCTCTCTGATTGGTCAGATGACTCTGCATCTCTCTGATTAGTCAAATCACTCTGCTTTGATTGGTCAGATAACTCTGCTTCTCTCTGATTAGTCAAATCACTCTACTTTGATTGGTCAGATAACTCTGTTTCTCTCTGATTGGTCAGATGACTCTACTTCTTACTCTGATTGGTCAGATAACTCTGTTTCTCTCTGATTGATCAGATGACTCTACTCCTCTCTGATTGGTCAAATGACTTTTCTGAATGGTCAAATGACTCTTCTCCTCTCTGATTGGTCAGTTGGCTCTGCATCTCTCTGATTGGTTAGATTACTCTCCTGCTCTCTGATTGGTCATAAACATCCATCATTATAGCATGACATGAAGCTCCTCAGAAAAGCCCCAGTGAATATAACAGAGGTTTAGAGCATTTCCAGATTAATTCCCTAACAGATTCACTATCAGCTGTTTTTTCTTCATCCATGTCAGTAAGAGCAGCGTGTCTTCAGTCAGAAATTAGATTTGGAGTGCTGAAATCTGTCCCAGTGTGTGTGCAATCAGACCTCCTAATAATAAAGCCCTCTGTAGAGTAACGCTCTGACCCAAAGACCTCAATACCGGGACGTTAGCTTTCATTATTGTGTAGAAACACACTCAGATACAAACAAGTGTGTGTGTGTGTGTGTGTGTGTGTGTGTGTGTGTGTGTGTGTGTGAATGTTAAAGCACACATCTCATAAAGCCAGCCAATATGAAGTGCACTACTGTATTAGTGTTGGGCGATATACAACATTTTCAGATCGCCATCTTGCCCCCTCTGTGTGATCGCGATACACGAGACTATCACATGGGGGCGCGGCAGTGTTATGTTTACATATATGTGATATTGTATTGCTATATTTAAATGTATTTAATAACCTTTCAGCTGGTTTTGTAAACTTATTTAATAACCTACTGCAGTTGCATTTGATCTTGGATAATAAATCAAACCAATGCAAATCACCATGCTCTTACAGCTAAATAGGCGCTGTGACTAAATTTATTTCACACAAGACTCAACGCAACAGTGCGGCGCGGGACATGATTTGATTGTGACTTCGGGTTCATGCTGTTATCCGCAGCCCGTGGGAAATGCATATAATATTCATGGATGAAACAAAGGAAATTATATTTATCTACACAATTTATACACAGATTGTAATTAAATTGACTATAATTTTATATATGTTAATAGCCTGTATAATTAAATACAGCCCTAACATATTTAAATTAAATAAATAGGTTATGTTCTGAAAATTGAACATGTCCGTGTTGATCACTTCATCAAATTAAACACAAATAAGACAGGTATGTATATTCAGTGTGTTTGAAGGAGCAATGCATGCAATGATGATGATTAAAAATAATAATACTATTCATTTGATTCAATAATGGAATTAAAACATGTAATAGGTCTACAATAATTTGCCTATGGTCAATACACGATACTATCAATACACGATACACTAAACCTCTGCTCTACATTAACTTTTTGTTTGTTTCAGCAAATCTAAAACTGCATTCACAATAAAATGACTACATTACAATTACACACTAATACACAAACACACCGTGTATAATATTAAAGTTTCTGGCATCACAAGCCAAACTATTCTTGCATTGTTTTATTTGCATCTTGTGCATTGTTTATGTTCATAAAACCTTTGAACACACTTTGTGGTATGTCTGCAGGTGTGTGAGTGTGTGTGTGCGCACGTGTGTGTGTGACACAGAGAGAGAGAGAGGCAGAGCGAGAGTGAATATTCTGAAGAGAGTGAATACTGCTGTTGAAGGACTCTGATTTCAGTGTGTGTTTATTTATTAATAATGCAGTGTATGTTAATTCAGTGAGGTGTTTATCTGGCTTATGTGATCCTGAAATCCTGATTATTCATTGTGGGCTGTGTGTTTGTGTAAACTAAATTATCACACCACTTTTAGAAAGCCTTCTTGATGTTTTTGTAGAACCTCTTTCCTATATAATGATCAGTACGTTATATAGTTTATTATAATTATATAGTCCAAAAACAGGGTGTCACGGTGGTGCAGTGAGTAGTACGACTGCCTCACAGCAAGAAGGTCGCTGGTTCGAGTCCCGTCTCAGTTGACGTTTCTGTTTAACTGTGTTTTATATGAGGTTTTGTGCAGTGAAATGTGCTGAAATGTCATTCATTTGAAGTCATTATTTATGGAAGTTCCTGATTTTACAGCTTATTGATTTATGAATGGGAATTCAGTTTTAGCTGAAAATAGTCTTCCTCAAAGGATTACTGTGGAAAATTAATTTTCAGTTCATTCATTCATTATTTTTTATATATATATATATATATATATATATATATATATATATATATATATATATATATATATATATATATATATATATATATATATATATATATATATATATATAATTATTTTTTTTTTAGGTGAAAATGTAGTTGTTTAGATTGCAGCTAGTTTATTTATAAGGATAGTGCCTATTTTAAATATTTATGACTTTGGCGCCCATTAGCCTGACATTGAGCAAAGCAAAGACGTTTGATGTCGATCCACAAGATGGCGACAGAGATGCAAAATAATTCCTTAGAGGTGTAAAACGCGTAACTTCTAACAACAACTGACCAAATCCTTATTAAACAGGTAAGTGACTAAGTCGACAGGTAAGTGGATCTCTCTCTTTTGTATGTTGTAGTGCTGTATTTATACCATAGTATTGTAGTGTATTGAGTGTGAGATGGGACTCACATATCAGGAATGTGTGTATTTTGTGTTAGCCACTCTTTGTATTACCCTGAGTTTGTTTTTTGTTGGCCATCTGTATGTTTCTAATGCGTCTCTTGTTTCATTACTGCAGACTAGGTCAGTAAACAGAGATGGAAGAAATGCCCGCATGTGTTTAGCGTTTTTCTTTATCGCAAATACATCGGTAATCTGCTAGTGTTCGCACTGCTTTGGCTTTTTCAGAGTTATTTATTGTGATACAGAGAAACACTGGGAAATCTCTGTAGACTGATGGCATTTCATGCTGTTCAGCCTTATAATCTTAAAATGTGAGCAAAATCAGCTGTTCTGTCATCACTTTAGACATTACGCTAGAGAATCATTCAAACACTCGCTCTACAGTGACGTTGGTGAATGAGCAGCGGTTTCTGCTGTTCTGACGTCAGCTGCAGATGTGAATGAACAGCGGAAGAAAGTAGTTCCTCATACTGAAGGATTGATAGACTTGGCCTTGTGCCAACTCCCACCAGTGCTGATATACAGCCACATCGCACTGCTACCCTTATGATATTGCTAATATATAAATATTTGAGTGTGTGAGTGTACTGTATGAACTGATAATTTATTGAATTTTTGTATATTTCTATTTACTTATTTAATTCAAAGATTTGATTACCCAGCTTTTATGTTTTTGTTGCAACACAGGCTCATTGTGGATACGTACCCCTGTCTGCATTTCTGGAGAGCGCAAAATATTTACCCAGAGGTCAATGATGGGTCAATCGGTCAGTCAGTCAGTCAATCAACAGCGAGCTGGCCTGGTCAGCTGAAGTGTATATGATGCCCTCTGGTGGATTTACCTGGGAAGAGGACTCGCCAGAGAAACTTGAGTTCATCAAAAGTGTACACAGCACCCTCTGGTGGATTTGCAAAAACTGTGAACAGACGTATCTCTGGTTATATATTTCGCTGTCCCCAGAAACGTAGACCTGTGTACGTATCCACATTTAGCATGGGTTGTGTTTTTAATAGTTCCTGACAGTTCATTTTATGAAGGAAAAGTGCTATATAAACCTTATTATTTTCATTATTTAAATGAAAGGGAAAACATTTTAAAGTCTTCAAACACACAGTAAGTACAGTAACGGCACTGATGTTGTCATTTCATCATGTGAACACTTTCTAATAATCAGACTGTTGCCTTTTTCGCGTCTGATGTTCATTTTCCTGCTATTGTCTGGCAGAGATGGCCCCGTCCTTCTTAAAACGCGTCCCTCCCCAAACCCCCCTGCCCTCCCTTCAGCACCAAACACACACACACAAACTCTCACACACACACGCACGCACACACACTCTCTTTCCTCTTCCTTTCTTCCTCCGCTTGCAGCTTCAGACATTTGGGGAATCCTGAAACAAGTTGTTCCTGCAGAGGCATTGAGTCCAGCTGGAGTCCCCTGTGAATGAACAGAGAAATCAATCCTCCATTTCTCCACGAGTGCTGATCTCTCTGCTGAAATCCTTCATGTCTTTAGTTTTGGACGCTTGGACAGCGTGAGACTCTGGAAGTGGCTTTTTGATTATGGACATAGAGATACTGTAGAGCCCTTCACGCTGCATGAACACTCGACTCGCTGGTAAGTGTCTGCTTTAAGACCTTTGGGTACTTTAAGATGCTTTAAGATCTTGACATTTGACAGAGAGCATCACTGAAAGAGCAGTTCAGGTCTCAGATTTTTGGTGGCATCTCAGTCCCATGCTATGCTTGCTTGTCAGGGTTTATCAGGCTGTGTTTTCTCCCCGGGACGGTCCAGAGAGCGTCTGGACTGGGATTACTGGCTTCCTCCTGTTGTTTTCGGTGCAGGTTTTGTCCTCCGCGCTCCCACGCTCCAGCACAGAGGGGAAGGAAAGCGCTGATAAGAGTTTAGGACTCGCCGGGAGAGTGGCTTTTGTTAGCTGACTCAAAATGTGTGTGTGTCTTTAAAGGAGAACTTTTAGCTGTGAGTGTGTGTGTGTGTGTGTGTATGTGTGTGAGCCGCTTTCTTCACTTGTTTTGTTGGTTTTGGAGGTAACTTCTCTTTTTATGGGTGGAGGGGTGCGAAAATTGGAAACAGACCCACCCAGAGTTGAAGTGAGTCAGACGGCATGTGTGCATTGGTGTCAGTGTTGGACAAATAACAATCCCATGACTTAGTAAGAGAGATTGTTTGAGCAGAGGTTTTAAATGGCTTTAATATGATGATGACATGAGGGTTGCGATATTAAGGGTTTTGGGAGAAGGGGTGGGATGTGTGTTTTGGGTGGGTGGAATAATGTGTTGGATATCTGCTGCCATGTGCAGAATCAAAATTGGTTTCTTTGAGTGTTTTTGCGTTGAATGAGTGTTGTTGTACGCTCTTCAGATGGGTGTGCTGGTTTTGTGGCTCTTTATTCCACCAGTAGGTGCTTTCTGAAGAAGTACGCTCTAAAAAAATCAAGGTTCTGGCATCTTTGGTTTTGTTAAGTTATGGAGCCTGACCCTCTAACAGAATATTCTGTATAGTGGAAAAGGCTCTTTAGGTTATGCAAGTGAAAGACTCTTTAAAGAAGGTCTCTTTCTAGCTTTGGGAAGTAAAGGGTTCTTCTTTGACTTGTAGAGATCTCCAATCCTAGTTAATCACACCCTAACCAGCTAATCAAGGTCTTGGGGATAGCTGGAGATCAACTTTGCAGGATGTTATCAGCGGGATTGGAAATCCTTGCTACATGGTGTCTCTCTGAATAAAGAACAACACTTTGGCAACCTTTATTTATTTTTTACAAAATGCTCTTAGCAGTACAGTAGCTGTCAGCACCAATAGTTTAGTGTTTAGTGTGTTGAGAAATAACAACAAGTTGCTCACAGTGAAGCGAGTTTGATTCCTTTCCCCTCTCCATTCATTCCTAACTCCTCTCTACACTGTCCTGTGAAATTAAACACATTTTAAAACTGCTTATAGTAGGTCTTTAACAAGAGAACAGGGGTTCATCATTAACAAACTAAGGTCGCTAGTTCCATAATTACAAACATAGTTTGTTGATTTGGCCTTTCCCAAATCCGTCGCTCCAATGAACATCCACAAACTGCTTGGCAAACTTGTACGCTTACAACTACACCTCTGGAGCTGTAGTTAGAAGCAGAGTTCCTGGCTGTGTTCTATTCCCAGATATCCCCCCTATGCCCTATTCTTTTTCAGTGTTCTAACAATTAAACTTGGAATGATTTAAAGAAACAATAAAGTCATCCCTCTTGGGTGTAATTTGCTTTTTACTTTATTTTACTTTTTTGCAAAGTATTTTACAGTTCAGTTTCAGCGATCTTCATATTGACAATTGTGTTCCCTTCGCAGTGCACTTTAAAACCATTTATGCCATTTTGAACACAGCCGTGGCTCATGACGAAAGCTATAGGCGACCTATTATTTAAAAGCAGAATTTACATTACGTCTCCAAAGCTTGTGAAAATAAAAAACACAGCATACATTAATGCTTTTAATTCACAGCAGGTTATTTATTAAGAAATGTGTCTGTAGCCTACTGAATATGACATGGGCCTGTTGGCTAGAACATTTCTGCAGTACCGTGTCACAGTAAAAGTAGACTTAATTTTGTTTTAAATTAATAAACAATATCCTACTTAATAAAATAACAGTGATAATAATAATAATAATAATAATAATAATAATAATAATAATTAAGTAGGAGTTTTCTTCATTTCTTAATAAATAGCCTACTGTAAAACACAACTATTAGAGATTTATATGATTTATATATGAGATTAGGGTACGTGTAAGCTTTTTGTAAGTGGTTTTATGTTTTAGAGAAGAACATAGATATTTCATAATATTTGTAAAGGAAACACAGGCCCTATATGTATATATTTAATTCAATATGGAACACAAGCGCATGTTTTTACTAAAACATTGGATTTTTTAAGTGCATGTGCGTGTAAAACAATATAATTTGCACAACACAATAATGAGGTGCTTCTTTAAAGAACTTGTTACTCTGCCCCATTTTACATTATAACTAACGTGGTTCAAACGATGGATTAGGGTTAGAGAAACTACAGGTTTTGGAAAACACTCATCACTACATCGTTCCTTTCATAAACAATGCACCGTACTATGATAGTTCAGCCGCGAGTTATGCCATTGATTGGGAATCGCAGCCCTGAACTGAACTGAGTCACCATGCATTCACAGTTGTTCAAAATAACTTTGCCTTGGTCATCGACGTATAAAGAAGTGTCTTCGCTGAAACTGAAAGATGATTTCATCGAAAGTTTTCTCAACCTTTGGATCATTCTGTGGACATGGCAGAGCTGCTGGTGGTCATCTGAGAGGAAATGAAATGCCCTCTTCTCACATCCATGAGGAAGTGGGCTTGTGGCCGGGCTTGTGATGCATTATTCCCACAGACTGATGCAGACGTCTGTTTCCCCAAATTTTAGGCCTGCACTCTTTTGTCTACATTCTATGCCCATTT
Organism: Danio aesculapii; assembly: GCF_903798145.1. NCBI lineage: Eukaryota > Metazoa > Chordata > Actinopteri > Cypriniformes > Danionidae > Danio > Danio aesculapii. The sequence goes on from NC_079457.1 coordinate 49,695,371, forward strand.
TAACAGCGAAATTGGGAAGTACACATGTAATATGTTGAGGTCTTTAGTTTTAAACTTTAAAGAGAGAAGCTCTGGCCGTGCATGCTGCCCATTTCTGCTGAAGTTGTCAATGAATAATAAGTCATAAGCCGGAGCCGTCACCACAGACCGACTACTGGAATTAACAGAGTTGCACTGAAAAAAGAAATGATTCACTGCATTTACTACATTGTTTTAAGGTAAGTGGTTACAAATGATTTATATGGGCTGCATTTAAAGTTGAGCATTACTAAATGTAATGTGTTTGTCTAAAATCAGCCCATGTAAATAGTTTGCAACCACTTACCTTAAAGCAATGTAGTAAATCCAAATGAATCATTTAGTTTCAGTGCACACCCTGAAGCATTTCAGCTAATATGAAGATTTGCTCTTTTCCCATCAGTTTTAGAGTGTCGAGTGCTCTGAGATTCCCTGTTTTCAAAGGGTATTGGTTTACAAAGGGATTTAAAGGCATCTTCCTCTCTTTATCCGCTCTGCGCTGTCTCCCTGTCTCTCAGGACCGCCTGTGCTATTAGTGATAAGATGAGTTGCGGTAGCTTTTCCTGTCCTGCGCAGGAAGAGATACTCTCTGCTCGGCCACTGGCTTGTCCTGTGTCCATCCTCTGGTCCACTGGGAATATCACTGTACTATTGAGGGCACCAGATCATCCAGCTGTTGGCAGCAACACTCAACTGCCAGTCCATCTGGGCCGCCACATGCTGTAAACTGGCACGTAGTGTTGCTCTGCAGAACTGCACTGATTACTAGTACCAGCATGCCATATTAATACAGTGTTTTAGTCGTTTTAAAGCAACACTCCACTTTGTTTGGAAGTAGACTGATTTTACAAGTGCCCTAGAGTTAAAGAACTATTCTCTATTAAATGAGATCGTGTATGGGTTACTTAGTCGACTTGGTGTACTCTCAGTGCTGGAAGGGCATCCGCTGCATGGAACATATGCCAGAGTGATGGGTGGTTCATTGCACAGTGGTGACCCCTAATAATTCAGGGACTAACCCAAAGGAAAGTGAAAGTATTTTGGATAGCTGGTGAAGATTCTTGCTGGTGCTGTTAAGTGGTAGCTTGAAGTTCTTGATGATTATTTAAGTGGTTTCTAGGGAGTTGATAAGTAGGTGATCTGGGTAGCTAACCCCCCATTATGACTTTCCTAAGCCCATTTTCTCCAGGCCAAAAAAAGGTCTGATTGCTTCAACCCCCCTAAGAACGAGAGTCGTAGTGAAGCTTGCACTAATTAATATGGTCAACCCTGGAAATGGGTCACAGGAAACTTGATCTCCATACAAATGTTCTCCCTGAGATCCAGCCCTGGGGTCAAGAGGGGTCAAGAGGTCACCTGACTGCACATCCTTCCAGACAAAGATTGATCTTTAAAACACTCCATTCCCAGACATGCCACATGCACTCACAGTGAGTAGCTTAACATGGACACCGATACTCTGATTTTAAGACAATACTCGGATGAAGAGTCTAGCGTGTACACAGAGATTTACAATGACCTTAATCAGACTACACTCATAATGGATCTGAACAGAAGTAGAATTCAGACATGTGGAGTGTTCCTGTTTTAGTGGCATTACTGGAGTGCTGGACAGACATGTAAACATCTCAATCAAACTGTTACAGCATGTAGGACTTTTCTACCCCAGGCTCATGCTGAAAACGTACCCCTTTATTCATTTCTGGAGAGCCGAATGCGTCTCAGGTTATACGTTTTTTTTTTTTTTGCAGTTTTGTTTTCGTGAATCCACCAGAGGCTGCTGTGTACGCTTTTTCAGATCTCAAATATCTCTCGCCAGTGCTATTCATGCCTGCTGTTCTCATGGAAATCTGACTGACTGATAACCCCTACCTGCTTCCCTAAACCCAACCGATAGTGTTTTGAAGAGCAATCCAGAAAAAGAAAAGCCCTCACCTGGTTTTTACTGCATTTTCAGGTTTGACCACATTCTCACCCTGTTATCTACTCTAACCCTGTTGTCGTGGTCAACTCCTCTCTATGTCTCAAGTCCGCCTACATACGCGGCGAGCCACTGGACAACTGGTAACAGTGGAAAAGCCGTTCATACGGAGGCAAGCGTTCAGCTGGTAGCGCGAAACGGAACAGCGTCATACCGCACCGTAGCATTCGTATTAAAGATTACATGCGGCCATACGTACCTCTGGCTACATAATTCACCATCTCCAGAAATGTATACAGGGCTACGCTTTCAGAATGAGCCTGTGATGGACTTTTCTCTGGAGTTTGCGACAGCACGCACACAAGCCAGTTGTCAGGTGTTTGACTACAAACAAATGAGAATGGCTTCAAGCTTGACTATACTGAGAATTCTAGAAGAAATGGACATTTCGATGTGTCTTGACTTGTGAGTTTCTCACTGGGGCATGAATGAATCGTATAGTATAGTATAGTGTATCATGAATAGTATCTGACTGGAGAGGTGGCCTGTAGCTTGGCAGTTTTCATCCACCGTTGTCAGTTTGCTCACATTCATTCATTCATCTTCTTTCAGCTTAGTCTCTATTTCAGAGGACGCCACAGTGGAATGAACCGCCAGCTATCCCAGCATATGTTTAACACAGTGGATGCCCTTCCAGCTGCAACCCGATACTGGGAAACACCCATACACTCTCATTCACACACACTCATACACTACGGCCAATTTCAGTTCCCCTATAGAGCGTGTGTTTGGACTGTGGGGGAAACCGGAGCACCCGGAGGAAACCCACACCAACACGGGGAGAACATGCAAACTCCACATAGAAACACACACTGACGAAATCACGAAGCAACTCATGTAAACACCTGAACCACATTACTGTCTTATTCAGATTAAGGCAAATTAAACATTAACACCCACACAGCAAAAATGCTCTGGCCCAGCTCTGGCCCACACAATCATGTTTTTTCTTGGCCCACATGCTGCAGTGAGTTACGGTGCAAGTCTGGCTTCCAGACAAGGGCCACACATGGACTATATCTGGGTCAAGTCTCAGCCAAGTTAACTCATAACTGGGCCTGAACTGGGCCATATTTGTTGGTATGTCACAATTGCAATGAAATTGATAAACCCATGAAGCATTGCGCTGTATGCGCTGTATGTGCACTATGGGCGTGCTTTTTCCCGAAGCGACCTGTTATTTTCTTTACTCAAACATAATTTTAATGTATTTTAAAAGTGGGTCAAGACAGGCCAAACTTACGTGGCCCACATTTAACATCTGGGCCAAATACTACATTTGACATCTGGACCAAGTCTTATGTGCCGCCTTAAAGACGGTGCCACCTCTGCCAAACCCGGGCCATGTTTGGCCCACATGCTGTAAGGCAGTGCTGGATGAATGCCTCTTGTGCTAGCTTTATGCCATATCTGTGCCAGAATTCTTTGCTACCTGAGCAGAGTCAATGAGTGAGTGTTAACAGTCCAAAAGAGCCTGTCTGCATGGTTTATAAGTGCTTAACCAACACCCAAAGTGTCCCGGTGTGGAGTGATACTATTTCCCTGAAATGACTCCTTGTGTTTAGCTTGATAAATGAAATGGAAAGGCATCAGTAGGTGGCACAGAAAGGCTCTAACCTTTCAGAGCTCTCAGCTGTAATCACTTACACAAGGCATATTGCTTGAGACATGGAAAAATATTCTTCTGTGCATGCCACGATAGTGTAGCTCCATACTGAGCAGGATATGAGAAAACTATTTTTGTCCTCAACAATTTCAGGATTATCCACATGAGTGCTTTGTTTATGGAGTCGCAGCGAAGGCTCCTTTCAGATGTGGTCATGTGTTTGATGCCCTCCTCTGGTGACTCCAGTGAACTGAATAAATAGGAAATGTCCATAAATAAGAGGATGGCAAGGCCTCTTGTCTGAGCTATGCTTGCAGACCGCAACATGAAACACTCAGCTTACATGAAACACTTGTGGTGGTCTGTTTTTATGAGCTTCCTGTTGGGCTTCAGGTATTTGTCCCATCATTATCTTTCAGGATAGGTTGTTACTAGAGGTGCACAGAAAGCGCTTCATCTGATATATAATGATTGTTTTCCTGGTGATCCTTTAGCGATGCTGTGTTTGTATTGCGTGTACATTTATCACATCTTTCATCTCTTCTTGATATGCGTCAAGATACTAAAGTCTTATGTGAAATGTCTCAATATGAATATACAGTCCTAATATATCCCCTCAGATTATCACATGGCAGCAAATCAATGCATTTAGACACAGCCAAGATGATCTGCTCAAAAGAGATTGAATGAAATGTGTTTTAAGTGGCTTTCACTGAGGAATGGCTATTGGTCATAGTCATTAGTCACTGTCTTTATATAGTGTTTGAAAAGCTTAACATCAAGCACTATCATGTGTAGCTTTCAACTGAGCTAACCCTTTATAGATCAGTGATTCTGAATGGCTGTCAGAGTTGTCATTTATTAGCGGAGAAAAAAAACACTTTGAAAGTGATCCCAGCCATATAGTTTCTCTATGGGTGACACTGTGTCTCAATGGTTAGCACTGTGGTGTCAGCTGGCGTTTCTGTGTGGAGTTTGCATGTTCTCCCCGTGTTGGTGTGGGTTTCCTCCGGGTGGTCTGGTTTCCCCCACAGTCCAAACACATGCGCTATAGAGTGATTAGGAATCACATTTCAGACTGAACAGTGTCTTTTGCAGGTACACATCTCTTTATTGTACTTATGAGTTGATCCTCCAGCCTGATCTCACGAGGAAGCGTGACTATTTTGTGTTTTGTCAGTTTATTGGCTTATCCCGTCATATGAAAACATACGTTTTTTAAAAGGAGGCATGGCAACAGCGCTACCCACTGAGCCACCGCGCTGCCCATCAATATGACTATATATATCTTATTATTCTAATGCATTCTTCTGACATAAACAGCTAAATCAACTCTAAAGCGCTGTACTGTCAGTTTACATGTGTTCTCAGAGTGATATTCAGCATTTCCTCTGTGTTTTAGCTTGTTCTCAAACGCAGTTCAGTTCATCTCTAATTAAAGTGGTCATAAGGTCCAGTAAACGTGCGCAGTAAACAGCATCTCACTGCACTCGCTCTCTCAATCAGAGGATATGCTCTTCCTTATCCGTCATTAAACAAACGTGCAGTATAGCCGGGGAAAACCTGCTGACGGCAATCCAAACATTTCCTGGAAAGAGAATTAAAAAAGCACAGGAACGGGCAGTTATTGATCACCCGTTTCCATCATGGAAGTTCCTGCTACTCTGATTCATGTGTGCAGAGGAACATACAGTGACATATACTGATGCATTATTGTTGCTATCTTCAGAGCCTGTGGGTTTCAAACTAAACTGCAGTATAAGCCATATTTCTCAGTAGTTCTGGAGTGTTGTTGTGTGTTTGATGTTGATTCTGCATGGTTAATGGTTGCTAGTGTGTTGTGGTAAGTGTTAGGTGTTGTGGATGGAGTCTATAATGTTATTAATGGCTGCTAGTGTTTTTAAACGATTCATCTAGTGTACTGCTGACTGGTTAATCTGAGTTCTGGATAGTTACTAGGGGGTCTAGTTAGACTGTTGCAATGATGTTCTATGTGGTTGTTAGGTTCTCTATGTAGATGGCTGTAGATGGTTGTTTCTAGGGTATTGTTTTGTGGTTGTTAGAGTGTTTTTAGGCCCCGTTTACACTAATATGTTTTCATTTTAAAACGCTTTTAAAGTTTTGCGACGGTTACGCCATCCATCCACACTACACCGGCGTTTTCGAGCGCAGAAAACGGAGCTTTTTGGAAACGCTGAAGAGGTTGTTTTGATTCTAAAACACGGCTGCTCCATCTCTGTGTGGATGAGGGAAAACGGAGACATCTGAAAACGGAGGCAGGGCACACAGTTCAGTCCTGCATCCTCCCCTTCAGTTCAGTTCCTCAGACGTGTGTGTGTGGTCACGTGATGTGTGTGTTCAGCGGTGTAGTGTGGATGGAGAGCTGTTCAGAAACGCTAGCTGAAACGTCAGTGTGGATGCAGATCACGTTTATCCTAAAACGTCATTTAAAACTAAAACACATCAGTGTAAACGGGGCCTCAGTGCATTGTTTCCAAGTGTGTGTGTTGTTGATGCTTTTCCTGGTGTTGCTAACTGGTTGTTGGGGGTCTGGATAGAAGATTGTTCAGTGTTGGTCATGTTGCTGCCCACAGTCTTGCTAAGTGGTTTCTAGGGCATAGTTAAAGTGTGGTTGATATTTTATAGGCTGTTACTAAGCAGTTGTTGGGGATCTAGGTAAAAGGTTGTTAGAGTGTTGTTAATTGGTTTCTATGTTATTGTTATATGGTTGATAGGGTGTTCATGTTGCTGCCTGTAGTGTTGTTGCTAAATGATTTCTAGGGCATTGGCGAGGGGTTGTACGGGTGTTGTTGAAGCTTTATAGGGTGTTGCTACTCAGTTGTTGGGGCTCTAGGTAGATGGTTATTAGAGGGTTTCTAATTGTGTTAGGTGGTTACTGATGTGTTCTTGTGCATTTACTTTGGTGGATTCAGCCAAGAAATTCACCCAAATCTATCATTTATTTACTGTGTACTCCTCAAGTGGTTCCAAACCTTTATGAGTTTCTTTCTCCAGTTGGACACAAAGGAAGATTTTTTGAAGAATGCTGGAAACCTGTAACCATTGACTTACACAGTGTTTGTTTTTCCTACTATGGAAGTCAGTGGTTACAGGTTTGAACTGTTTTCAATTGTCTTTTTTCAGCAGAATGAAGTGTGATTTATTTTGTGTGTAAAAACAAGCTGAATAATCTTCCAATGGGGAAGAAAATTAAGTCAATATGAAAACAAGATTGTCAGATTATTCTGCTTGTTTTAATGAAAAACTCTCTTCATTATTTCTGTAAACAACACTATATTTTTCTGCTTGTCTAGAAAATGCTTCTTGATTTCAGAGTTTGTAGATATTTGGCCCAGAAACGAGACTAAAACTCTAAGAAAGCAGTTTGTGTAGTGTGGATGTGACTCAGCTCCTGACAGGAACTCTCATGCGTTCACTTTGAGGGTCTTCATCCTCGCTGTCTCACACCACAGAATATACTGAAATACTGAAAGTGACGTGTAAAACACCATTGAGGTCTTTCTCTATTTTCCACACCGCTCTTACTGCATTTCCCTGCACATCTCCGTTTCTCTGCATCCGCATGCACAAAGACATCATGAGAGTGTTTTAATCTGGACAAACAAACATCCAGTTAACGTAAAGGAGACCTATTGTACCCCTTAATTAAGATTATGTTATTAAGATGATGTCTATTATGCAGAAATCACTTATGTGGGGTTTAACCCCAGTGTGTGTGTGTGTGTGTGTGTGTGTGTGTGTGTGTTAGCAGTGTGTGAGTATCTCCAGCAGTCTCTAATGGTGAACAGTAATTAATTGTGTTTGTTCTAATCAGACTTGATGCAGAAACACTTTGATTGACATTCTCTCTTTGTACGTGTCATCAGAGGGGGAAAGCCCCGCCCACTAGTGCCCATCTCTCCATCTCATTAGCATAAACAGCAGCCCTGAGTGAGAAGCAGCCGTCTGTCCATTAGCCATTAGAGTTTTGAATCTGTCACTATGCTGACACACAGTCGTCTGTAGCTCCGCCCTCTTCTGAAAAGAGCACAATCTCATTTGCATTTAAAGCGACAGTCACCAAAACACCACAGTTAGGATCAAAGGCTGAAAGGGTCAGTTTCAGAGAGCTGGAGAACATTATCTGTGTGTTATTCTCAGCTCAAACTTCACTCTAGAAACATCACAGACTTATTTTGCATCTCATATAAAGAGGGCAGAATAGGTCTCCTTTAAATTGAAGCACAAGTGAGTCACTGCTAAAAGTTTCAGGCCGTATTGATGTAAGAAGCGTGACCTTTCGCTGATCTGCAGTTTGACTAATAAAATCAAGCTCTGTCTTTCAGTACAGCAGAAACAAGGTGTTTTTCCTGTGTGACAGATTTCAGAAGTGAAATATTGGCCAGGTTGACTTCAGTATAACCACTGAGAGGAACGGATGAGCGTTATAGCTTTATGAAGATGAGAGAGAGAGAGACTGAGAGATCTCGCATTTATTTTTAGCTTTTCTTTCCATTTCTTCCACCCACCTTTTCAAGATTGTTTTGTTTTTGTTGTAGTTGAGAAGGGCCGTCGATTGATCTCAAATGTTGTCCAGCTCAAAGCTCGCTGGGAATTTCCCACCAACGCTTTTGAGCTCCATCAATATCTATATAAGTATATATCTCTCTGCAGACTGACAAATCTCACTACAGTTTCCACTCAGGAAATTTTCAGCCTCGTAAAAACAGTCATATGAATGCACTTATGGTGGCACTTTCCCCTTCATACTTACTTTTTATTTCACCATGTGATTAAGGCCAAAAGTAAATTAAACCTGTGTGTCTTCTCTCAGTGTGTTTTTATATACTAATGATTTATAGACTCATTTTGATTGATGGACTACACTGCTAATCTCCTGTTTCTAGTCCAAATAAATCAACTCTTAAATCCAGAAGCATTGTCTAGACGAGTAATAAATATAGTGTTGTTTTCAGAAATACTGAGTCAAAATGAAGAGAGTTTCTCATTAAAACAAGCAGAATAATCTGATGATGGAGGAAGAGAAATGATCTTGTTTCCTGTTGACAAAAGATTTCTTCATATTCTGCTATTCTGCTTGATTTAAGGGGAAACTCTCTTCATTTTGACTCATTATTGCTGAAAACAACACTATATTTATTGCTTGTCTAGATTTTGATATATATATATATATATATGTGTGTCTTAGATATTTGGACCAGAAACAAGACAAAAGGCAAAGTATTTTCTCAGTACACACTAGCTAATGCCATGTTTCCCTGAATTTAGTCTCGCTGTGGAGTTCCTCATTCTGTAAATCTGTCTAGAGATGATTGTAGAGATAATTCAAGAACTTGCGTCTCTCAAAGAAAAACATCATACGTATTTCCTGCAACCCACCCTTCTGGAAGCATTAAATGTCTTGAGTTCATTACATGTGAAAGGGTTAGTTCACCCAAAAAATCAAATTTACTCACTATTTACTCTCTCTTGAGTGGTTTATGAGTTACTTTCTTCTGTTGAACACTAAAGAAGATATTTTGAAGAATGCTTATATCTGTAACCGTTCACTTCTATAGTAGGAAAAACAAATACTATATGCAAGTCAATGGTTACAGGTTTCCAGCATTCTTCAAAGTATCTACTTTAGTGTTCAACAGAAGACAGAAACTCCTAAAGGTTTGGAACAAGTGAGCGGAGAGTAAACGATGACAGAGTTTTCAGTTTTGGATGAATTTTCTCTTTAATCTCAAGTATTTTGATCATCATTTCTAGGGCTTTGCTTTAATGTACTATGCCTTGCTTCACAGTCTTCAGTTCATTAATTTTATTTCAGAATATTTTCTGTCACTCTTTACAATCAGGTTTTATTAGTTAATGAATTTACGAACATGAACTAATAATAAACAATACTCATAGCATTTATTAATCATAGTTCAGCGTTTACTAATGCATTATTAACATCCAAATGCATGCTAAAATGTTATCATCAGCACCGTGCACCGTGAGTTAACATCAGCTAACAATGAACAACTGTGTTTTAACTAACATAAACTAAAATGAACAAATACTGTGATGAATGTATTGATCATTGTTTGTTCATGTTAGTAAACACATTAACTAACTCAACCTTATTGTAGTTTTACCCTTTTTGGTAATCAAAATGCCGCAATACAGTTTACTGTTAGCTTGTAAACATCTGTAAATGGATATCCTGTTAATCACTTACTTATACACACCATTTGTAGTATAAGTAGTGTAAGTAGTATCACACTGAAATATGGGCTGCATCCAAAATCACATACATCCATACTACATAGTGCATTTAACAGTTCTATATACCATACTGATCTTATGTCAAATGAGAAACTAGATTATCCTGCTTTCACCATTATTCCACCAGATTATTCTGCTTGTTTTAATGAAAACTCTCTTCATTTTCACTCTCTATTTCTGAAAACAACACTATATGTTCTGCTGGTCCAGAAAATGCTGCTTGATTTAAGAATTCAGACTACAAACAAGATGAAAACTCATTTTTTTCAGTTGTTTTAGACGGTTTGAGTGTGTTTTTCTTGAAAAGCCCCTTGTTTGTCCCCAATACGCTTCTTTTTTCCGTGCTGTAATCGACTGAAGTGTGATGTTTAGAGATGCTGAGGGTCTCAGATGAAGCTGAACTTCACATATGAGACAGTTTCCAGCAGCAGGAACAATAGTAACTGAACTCTGAGCGTACGCTTTCACTGCCCACACGTACCCACATAGACCCAAAAACACTGGAAACACTTCATACACACATCGCTTTCACACCTCATCCTCCTGCCGGTGTTTTCTCTACATGTGCATTGTGCGCACACTGCAAAAAAAGGACTTTTACTTTGAGTTTCTGCTCCAAATATCTACAAACTCTTCAATCAAGAAGCATTTTCTTGACAAATAACAAAATATGTTGTTGTTTTCAGAATTAATGAGTGAAAATGAAGTGAGTTTTTCATTAAAACAAGCTAAATAATCTGCAAATAGGGGAAGTGTCAAAAGAAAAAAGCAAGATTATTCAGCTTCCACCATTCAATCAATCAATCAATCAATCAATCAATCAATCAATCAACCTTCATCTGTAGAACTTTACTACTTTAGTTGACCAATGTGCTTCACACAAGTAAAAACAAATTATACAGCACAACTAAAGCAGACAATGCAGAACAACACAAGAGATATCAATACTATACAGTAATCATTAAAACAGAGAGGGGTGTCAGTGCTATGCATATAAAGCCCATTTAAACAAGTGGGTTTAAGGCTTGGCTGTAAACAGCGGCAGGTCAGTGATTGTACGAAGCTCAGTAGGAAGGGTAATTCAGTTTAGGACATGCCACTACAAAAGAGCGATCACCCCACTGCTTGTATCTTGACTGTGGGACTTGGCCAACACTATAACTCTTGGCCAACAGATCGCAAAGCTCTGCTGGGTTTGTGAATGTGCAACATTTGTGCAATAAGAAGGAGCGAGGCCATTGACGGCATTAAAAACAAACACCAAGGGCTCGATTTTAATGATCTAATATTTTTAGTTTTTAATATTTACATTTTTTTGAATGTGTGATCATTTATATGTAATTCTGTGTGTATTATATCATCTGTGCATCAGTAAATGAGCCCCTGTGTGAGGTGTGTGTAATGCAGTGTGTGTGTGTGCAGGACAGTAAATCTGACATGATTCTCTCTTCAGGCTGCCGTTATCAGTCTCACACTAGTGTTTTCCTCTTTCTGAAAGTCTTGATAACACCATCCTGGAGTTTCTCTCTCATTATTTCAGCATATAGGATTGTAATAAAGTGATTTGTTGGGCTCTCACATTCACTGTGCTCTGAGTTTACCAACTATGACCACTTCTGTGCGGAGAAACACACACATGTGACGAGGGTTCATGAAACAAAGAAAAAAGATTATGTAAAATTCATGAAGATGATCTGTTAAAGGCATTCACCCTAACCATGGATGATGGGTCAAATCAAAGATTTCCAGGGATCAGTTTTGGTTATATCTGTGGTTAAGAGTGAGTGAGAGAGAGAGAGATCTCCAGTGTGCCGAGAGCCACTGATAATGTTGTGTTTACTGCTGGAGACTCATTAGAGACTCATAATGCGATGATAAGAGTTTGTTTGACATTCATTACAGTAATAGCAGACACTGTGTGACCTCTGACAATCTTTTAACACTTTAATGATGATTAACCCAGCAATGCTTTCCATTGTTGCATTGAACACACACTGCATGAGCCAACATTAACCAATGACGGCAGCAGTTATTGCATAGGGGGAAATGATTATAAATATACATATAGAACTGAAGTCAGAATTATTTGCCCTCCTGGATATTTCCCCCCAATTTCTGTTTATCATAATATAAACTAATGAATTTTGTTCATGGGAATGTGTGATTTCAGCAAACATACACACACTAATGTCCCATCAGCTAATGCACTGACTGACATATATAAGAATAAGCACTTCATTTATTAATAGATTTAGCTATGTGTTTATTAGCTGATGTTATACTGGATACAAACCAAAGACACACTTCATAAAAATGCACATTTGGATATTACCTTTTCATTAAACTGAAGGGGAAAACCTCCAAAGTCTTAGAATGAACACATGCATTATTATCAGTATATTTAATCAGTGTTTTCCTGTCGTGTCTCGCCTCATAATCCAGTGTCATGTCTAAAAATGGACAAAAGCCTCGTGGGAGGTGCAGAATCCCAGGAATCTTGGCCGGGATTCAGGGCTTTTAGAGGATTCCGGACTGATTTTTGTGCTTATTTCTGCTTTATTGGTTTTTCTTCAGTTGCACTGAAACCTGAAGATGTTTCTTGTCTTTGGTTGTGAGCCCTGCGAAACCCCGGCGCATGGGAGAAGTGGTAAAGGTTTAACATAGTCGCTCGCTCGGGGAATCTTTTCATTCATAATGACTCACATGAGCACAGCACCAGTCTCCACGTGACCTGCTTTACTGCTGCCGTCTGCCTTTTACACTCTGGCTGGGAAAAGTAGGAGTATTGAGATGACTTCTTACCATTTCCCTACAAAAATGATATTTTTATGAGCTAAATCATTTATTTATTTAATAATACTGAAATAAACAGATACAGATGTCCGTTATATCTAATTAATTCTAACTGAGACTATAAAACTGTCAGACATTGAGTCTTTAAAACACTCTGAATGAGTGTAAACCTGATATGCAGATATTCTGACTCTGATTGGCTGTTTTCCTCTCTGGTTTAGACTCCGCCCACTAGTGTTTATTTTCAGCTCTTGCCAATAGCAGAATTGCAGCTAATGAAGAGCCGGTGCTGCAGATTCTAAGGCCCTATCTGATTGGTCAAGTTTAGATAAACAGCCAATGCATCAAATAAACATCATCACTGGTGTATAGTATATTAAGGTGAGAATGTTCACGCTGCCCTGAAGAACAATATAAACTGTGATCTAACGCTTTCATATTTGCTGAACTTTCCCTTTATAATGATTGCGTTTGGCTCCGTCTTCCCAGCTGTCACGGTGTCTGTAGATATCCAGGAGCGGTTTAATTTCACACCCTTCCACACCCTGGATTTGCATTATAGATGTGATCTTATTTTCTCATGACTAGCCTTTTAGTGTGAAAGAGCACTCATGTGGAGTTTGAGGTAACACAACACACTCAATAATATCCCATTATTAACATCAGAAAATGCACTGACTGGCATAATAAACACTATTCTCCTTACAGCATCGATTAATAGATTCAGTTAGAGGTTTATTAGTTCATGTTATACTCAGAAAATGATCATCTTTATTTTAAACCTTTGCAGGTTTTTTAACTTCAGTTAAGTCTCTGTGCTCCATCATAAACCCGGCGCAATAAGGTGCAAGATGTGTTTGGCGTGATTTGTTGCTATTTTCAGACCAGCGCAGCAGTCATTTTCCCGTTTTGTTCCTTGTTGTTTAAACAGCAAATGCATTTGCACCAGTTTGTGGACTCGTGTGTGTGTGTGTGTGTGTGTGTG